>NW_010104410.1:0-18767 GCF_000699245.1 Pterocles gutturalis | reverse complement strand
GGGTTCTTCTGGCCCAAGTGCAAAACCTTCATGTCTGGAAATCTCTTCTGCTGAGGCCGGTGGCTGGAATATTACAGGTCAGCATACAGGTACATTAAAACAGCAGTGAGAGAAAGCCTATATAGTATTTTCCAGAAATGTCTGGCTCATGCCAATATTATTATAGAATGTACACTAAACTTACACCTGACTTAAAAATAAAGGAATACGCATACAAAGTGAACAAGCAGCCAGTGCTCTATACTAGAAAATCTTTAAAGGAACCAGTATTACAGAATTATAGAGCACTTACACACTGGCCAAAAAAAAAAAAAGAAAAAAAAATCACGGACAAAAAGCATCCTAAGAAATGTCACTAATTTACTTTTAAGTACCTTCTTCTCTAGACTTGTCCCTTCATCGCATGTGGATTCCTGAGAGAAATAATGCTCCTACCATTGTGCAAACTATTAATTATTTTGTACTCTTCAGTTCAAACTTTCCCTTAGCAAGAGAATACTGTTCCCAGACTTTCCACAGAGAAAAGGGCAAGGAGGAGGAAGAAGAAAAAGCAAAGTCCAAACATATTCTGCTGTGTCTCAGCTATTTGAGTTTACAATCCCACTTTCAAAAACAGACTGGAGGCAGTGGAGACACAAGACATCCTTGGCAACCTCAGCAAGGGTATCTTGTGGAACACTAATTTGAAAATATCTTTGAAAACATATTTGAAAATATATTCTTCAGCAAGAACAATCATTATAATCTTCCTTTCCATGCAATTCTTTCTCGAGGATAAGTCCTCCATACTGCTAAAGTTATTTAGACAGATGCAGTCACTCAAATGCACATTGTTCATTTGATATCACAGCATCTTGCAAATCTGAAAGAATAAAAACATCTAGCAAATAGATATGGTTAAAATGAGAATGGCTTGCATTCTTAGATACCATGAGGCTGAAAATCTCTTCTCTTAAATTTCCTACTTCATTCTCAGGGGCTGGGAAGTTTCTAACCTTGGCTAAAAACCCATTTAAGCTATATGACTGGAATCAGTATCTGAATGCTTAGAAATATAACTCAACCATCAGTTGAAACACAAGCCAAGTAGTGCTGAGGCATTTTGAATTAAACTGAATATTTTAATTTCTATGTGCTTCTGATTAACTAATTGCATGCTGCTGATTTGCAAATATTTTCAATCTTGATTCTGTGAACTATTTTTTTTTCCCCTAAGATATTCCTTTGCCCAAGAGGTAATTAGAAGTCTTATTCTAAACACATTATCTACCATACAATACATAGACTGTCAACTTTTTCACATCATACCTCCAGTGCAGAATCCTCTGGGCAGTCTCCACTTAGGGTACGCTGGGCAATCTGAATAGCAGTTTTTCTGTGCTTCTTTTCTTTGGCTTCAGAGAAACTGCTTTGAATTCTGTCTTCAGTTCATCACTGGTGTGTGAGGCCATAAGTGTTTCTGAAATCTGAAAACAGGATCACTTCTAAGTTTTCTGAATTTTGACAGTTTTCAAGATCTATTCTCAAGCTGAGAGAAAACCCAATCAAAACACATACCCAAGCTTCCCTTAATTTCATTAATTTGTGCTCAAATCTGGATGCAAATTTAACAGCATTTATCTCAGCACCATAATAGGGACAGAACTATATCGTGTGCTCATTGTGCAAAAATATTCAATATAAAATTTAATCTTTTACACATTAGTAGCAAATTCTTGATATAACTGTAATGCAGATGTCAGTCAGCTAGACAGCATGAAAGTGTTATCACACTATGATTGAATAAAGCTTGAGTACATGTTTCTAAAGTAGTGATTCTTATAATTGTCAGCGGAATTTTCTTCTTTTTGCACACATACATTATGAAGCACTTATTGTTAGAAAACTAAAAGATCTCACTTTTAGTGAACTTTTAAAATATTTTCAAAAACACTTTAAAACATCTACTATTTTAATAGGGTAAGTAATGCTGGAAAATACTTTTTTTCAATGTCATTTTTTATTGCAGTACCAAAAATCTTCTGATATGAAATATTTCAGAAACCTTACATACTCCCACTGCCCAGCTCCTAGGTTCCACTTACAGTCCTCCTCCTCACAATTATCTGTATTGATAGCCCCAAGGCGTTAGGCCAACAGCAGTCTCAAAATTTTGAAAAGCATGTGGGCGGTAGGATCCCTGAGGAGTGTCGGAACACAGACATTTGCTGGTTAATCCCAGCAGCCCACCTGTGGGAAGTTTGACTCTGTGCCAGATGAAGTCAATATAGCTCTGTAGACTGGTTCTGTTTTGTGGACGCTCCTAACAGAGTTGCACTAAAACTTTCAGTTACTTTTAGCTACTTTTGCCTTTTGGATAAGGAAAGACTTTCTGAGCCAGTTGCAGCTCAGACAGAAGAACAACTCCCCATTCAGAAGAGGTGGAATTGGTATGGATTTCTCTTTGGATGTTCTTTTTTTTAGGGATTTCTGTCTTTAAGGTGCTTGTGGAATTTTCTCATGTTTCCCCGTCAATGATATTTCAAAACCCTGCCTCATTGTTAATTTTCTTTTTATCTGATATTTTGTGGCTATACTTATTTAATACTGTGTTACAGAGAACCGGGCAATTCCTATAGTTTCTATCCCAACTTCTTCATCTTTTGTATTTGTTCAGTTCACATCTCACTTTAAGTGCAACTGAAAAATCTCGTGTGAGACTAAAGACAATCAAGTGTGACAGTGAAAAAAAATCAGGATACGTTTTACTGAAGATCATCATGTTACTTTTTATCCTATAAACCATTTAAACCATTCTGGCTTTTGTTCTCTCTGTACCCTGATACAAATGCCTGTTGTAGACAATGTATAAAAAATAGTGCAGCTTATTAGCATCAGTACTCATTTCTACAAATACACATTACTGTCCTTTACAAAGACCATCAGGTGGACAAGAAGTATTTTGCAATGAGTCAAAATGAAAAATTCATGTCGATATGCAATGAATTCCATCCAACTCCTAGAGTATATTCTGTTACCAACATTGCCCTGCATAGGTAAGAGGAATAACTGCTTTTCTGACTTTGTTTCCTAACGATGTGAGCAGCATAGGATATGCATAAGATAAAAAGCATTCTGGTGAAGTCCTGTAGTTAGAAGGGTTCAGTAAATTGTCTTGGTGATTATTGCTGTCCGTACATCCTTCTCCTCAGTCCAGGAAAACTCCCTAGTGTGAAAAGCAGATGGGATTTATCAGAAGAGATGCTTAGACACCGGGATGGGACTGAACAAAAAGGCACACCTTTATTCATCATCATATATTCCTAATCAGATACAGTTCCTCTGTCTAGTGTACGAGCACAGACAAATACTTTGTCACTGGAACATATCACGGAGTGGGATAATTTGCTGTTAAATAAACCAGCAAAAAATCAGGTAACTGAAAGCTGATGAAATGAATGGAAATTGCATATGTCCCATGATTTCATCTGGAAATGCATGATCAAAGAATTGTGGCTGAGGAGGAAGACCATAATTCACATATGCTTGTTTTTTACCTTTTATTTATATACATTTTATTTTTATTGTTGGCTTTATATTTTAAAAGATGCTGTAATGGGCTTTCAGAAGAAGAAAAAGACAATCAAATCTTCTGAATATTCCACTGTAGAAAACAAAATGAAGAGCTGGCCAGAGGATAGCTCATGAATTTCAAAAAGAGCTCATGAATTTGCAAATGTGCCTGCTTGGTGCAGATAGTAGCAACACCTCCTCAGACATCATGCTCTATAATGCACATTGACACGGTTACTTGAGAGGTAGTAAATGAACTGCAGTCCTTGTCCAGAATGTTTGATCAAAAGTGAACAATCACAATTGTGCCAGGCTTAATTCACAAAAAAAAAAAAAAAAAGGCATGAAGGAAATTAATGCAAGCGTATCCAGTCTCTAAAAGGATTCCATGAAGCCTTCTAGGACAGCAGCCTTTGCATAGTGAATAATCCAGAGGCTGGAAACCGATTTAAGAAAATAGGAAGCATCTATTGTTTGTACCAGCTGGGCTGCAGTGTGCTGGCACATTAAAATTTTCAATTTCAACAGCTATTAGCAGGATGTCAAAGAAGACTTTATTTCAGAATCTTCAGGACTTACAACTGTATTTTATAATAAAAAGTACAGTTAGAAGTTGAGTCTTTCTTCATACAGAAAAAGATTAATAGCCCTATTCAGCTCACCTTTTGCTTTACTCATTATATTTGGATTAAGTATTAAAATATAGAGCAGTATCTCAGGAGTTTCTGAACTATAGCTCCAAAGTAGAACAGAAAAATCTCAGATGTGTCTCCTACCAGCTTCAGTAAGAGGCAAACTCTGCCTTTCTGATTATAATGTTGGACTTCTAAGGTCATCGCTTTATTTATTTTTGTATTTCTGAGCTCTGATTTCTTTTTAAAAACACATTTATTTCTTTCTTTTTAAAACAGGTTATCCAGACTGCAAACCAAGCAATTCAATGTTTTCAGAATGTTGAGACCAAAACATGTGCTTGCATGTAAAACACTGACATGCAAATGTAAATAACAAAAAAAAAAAAAAAGGAATTATGAATATTCTGCCATTTAACTCTCGCCACTGCGAGAACAATCTGGAATTACTTATAGAAGCAAAATTAACACAATACATAACATTTTTAATACCTATTGTCCCAGACCTCTCTTAGTTGGTCTGCTAACTAATAACACAACAACATGGATGTTAGCCTGTGTACAGGAATGCTTTATAGGTCCTGCAAGCTGATCCACAAGAAAGTCACCAGAGTTGCAAGCGTATACAGATGTTTTGCAGAATCCAGCTGTGCTGTCCAGGTCTTACAACACCAACTTCCCTTGCAACAAGTAACAGAAGTCTATTATTTTTGACTAAAGAAACAGTGTTGTTAATTCCTGTGATAAAGTTACTGGCTATTTGATATTTGATACATCTCTCAAAATTCTGGTTGCTGGAGACCTGTGATAATTAAAGGATTTCAGCTTTCCTTGAGAAACGTGCTTTTCTTAACACCCATGATCAAATAAAAGCTTATATATATATATGACCTGATTGTATTCTGACAGCTCAAAAGCAGTCTGAAAAAATAACAAGTCAAATATGTTTTTTACCATCTTGACAATTTTAAGCTAAACTTTCAGATTATGGTCCTGAATTTCATTTCAAACACTTGGCATCATTAAGCAGTGTGGCAACCATAGAATAATAAAATGTTTTGGGTTGGAAAGGATCTTAAAGATCACCAAGTTCCAACCCCCCTGCCATGAGCAGGGACACCCTCCACTAGCCCAGGTTGCTCATATGTTCATCCAGCCTGGCCTTGAACACCTCCAGGGATGGGACATCCACAGCTTCCCTGGGCAACCTGTTCCAGTGCCTCACCACCCTCACAGTGAAAAATTTCTTCCTAATCTCTAGTCTAAATCTAACCTCTTTCAGCTTATACCCATTACCCCTTGTCCTGTCACTACACTCCCTGATAAAGAGTGCCTCCCCATCTCTCCTGTAGCCCCCTTCAGGTACTGGAAGGCTGCTATTAAGTCTCCTTGGAGCCTTCTTTTCTCCAGGCTGAACAACCCCAACTCTTTCAGCCTGTCCTCATAGGGGAGGTGCTCCAGCCCTCTGACCAATTTTGTGGCTCTCCTCTGGACTCTCTCCAACAGGTCCAGGTCTTTTTTATGTTGGGGGCCCCACATCTGAACACAGTACTCCAGGTGGGGTCTCACAAGAGCGGAGTAGAGGGGGAGAATCACCTCCTTCGACCTGCTGTTAATGCTTCTTTTGATGCAGAAAGCTATGGTCTTAGCTTATTAACAGTGCAACAAAGACAAACAAAAAAAAGAGAATATTTAAACTCCTTTTTTTCCACAATACTCTGCTAAATGGAGCGGTAGCTAAGTTACCTGCCATTTATGGGCTGGTATGAGGCTCATACCATTGGTCTTCATCAGATCAGTCATCTTTTCTGTCCTGCAACATGGGATATTCAATATCTTGTGAAAGTCTAAACAACATCCTTATCACTCGTTGGGAAAAAGGTTAAAAGGTTTATAAACTAACAACAACAACAAGATTTAATTTCAAGAATGGAAACGGAAAGAAAAAAAATTTCTGTCAAACTACTTTTTGCTATGAAACTTTGCCAGAAACCACACACGACTGCAAGAAGCATTTCCTTGCAGATCTTTGGTATTCTATACTTTTAATAATGCACATTTACTATTTGGCATTTAGTTGCATGCAAGGAAGCAATAAAGCAGCAATTTTATTTTGGTTTTCAACTCAGTGTTTAGGCTGTCAGTCCATACCTTGTATGTGATCCATCATTCAAACACTATTCTGAACAGTGAGTGATGAGTTTGGCTACAAGTTCTCTGTGGTGTTTATCCCTGTATAAAGTCCAAATCCTTCACAAATAGTTAGTATTGATTTTCACAATACTTACTATGGTGTGAAACATTATTTCCCACTTTAGAGGCAGACTAAAAGAAAACATTATTAGTTTTAAGTTCATGAATTGGAACATTTATTGGAGCTGAATTTTTGAGCAGCCAAGCACTTTCTCACACCTACTTTTGTTGAAGCACAGCTGTATCTATATATACTTGGGAAAGTGCAACTCAGGTTATAATTGGCATCAGAAAGGAACACATGAGGTGAAACAGGAACAGTATCCCACTCCTCAAGGAAACATTTACCTGCCTGAGCTCCACAGCCATCTTCTCTCATTCTCCAGCCACTATGTTTGTAAAGGGTCAAAAGACAAAGACAAGTTCCACAGAGTTGTTATCTCTGAAGTATTATCATGCCTGGAATTAAGCCAGAGATCTGTGGAGAAAAAAAGTCGTGACATGACTGCAAAATACTAAATCATAAACGTAAAGGAGGCAGTTTCAAGTTGATAGTACATAAACAGACTGGCCCTTTCAAACTCTTAAATGCCTGATCTTGCAAATTCATTGTATACATATATAGATACACACACAAAATGCACATATTATCTACATATTTATGTCAAACTTGCATATCCATAAAAGTATCTCAAATGTAAAAATACAGGCCCAAAGGTTTTAACATAATTACTGTTTGTTTACTGGTATAAGCATCTTTTATATAGTTTAAAAATAGATGAAGAAGAACATCACATCTAATTAAAATTGCAGAGAATTTGATCAGAGAGAATATGACTGTAGATTATGATCAAGTCTGTTGAAGATGACAGTCTTACTTTCACAAAATGCACACTGGGATCACAAATGAACAAAAGTGATCAGAATCTACCTTGAATCTCCAGCCCAAATGCTACATATCTTAGCATTAATATCCAGGACTACAGTGAAGTTACCTAAGTAATTGGGAAAATCCTGAGAGAAACTGAAAAAGCAAGCAAGACAAATTGTCATATTGCTTATGTTTATCATTTGAACTATATTTTAAGGGGATGTTTTCTTTAATTTCTATCAGAGTTTGCTTCTTGGTATATAACATACAAATTGCAATTTTATACCGTGTACAACTGTAGAGCTTTCCTCTGCTTCTGCATATTCAGACAGATAGCGAGGATAAAGTTCAGTTAAGCAAGATACCTTAAGCCAAATTCTCCCCTCACGTACATTAGTGCACACACAGTCACTCCATCACTGAAGACTATATGGAAGTAGTTTTAATGATGAATACAGATAATTCAAAAAGCTTGGGCTTAGCCCAAAAAATACACAGATGATTTACACCTTCAGATTTGAATTACCACCCTTCTCCTGAAAAGCAGGATCTGCTTTCTGAAAACAGCAGGTTACCACTGACAAGTGAAAATCCAGAAACCATGAACTCAGAAAGTATTATTTGACAAAAATCACCCACCATCAGCTACAGAGCTGTATCAGGTAGAAATGTAACCCCTTAAGCATATTTCCAAAAATAGCTTTAAAGTGTCATTCTGTTAAATTTGAACCCCATTGGTAGAAAGGACACTTTTTTTTTTAACTCCTCTTTGTTATATTCTAACAGAAGGAGGAAAAAGAGATTTCAGCAAATGTACCCACTGTTCCAATCACTTGCGAAACAGTAGGAGTTATTTTAATGGATATGATTTAAAGTAGGCCTTTACGAAGCATAACCTTCTATTTAAAACTGCAAAATATAATGAAGTAATTCTTATGTTAAAATATAGCTAAGTAAAACGTAGAAAACAAAAGCACAGCGTTCAAATATTTAAACTTAAGAATAATTATTTAATGTCATATTTGTCAGGTAATTAATGACTCAGAAACTGGAAAAAATCACAATCACTAAATCACTCATTTCTGAAAACTTTCATTTTTTTAAAAAATGAAGCTAACAGTAATTGGATAAATGTTTTTGATTTAATCTTTTGGCATTCAGTAACATCACCACTTACTTTCATTAACTGAAGTTAAATATATGGTTTATTTGATCACTGGTTAGAAACACGCTTACTTTCATTAACTGAAGTTAAATATATAGTTTATTCGATCACTGGTTAGAAACACATGTTTCATTGTGGGGTTCATCTGTTTTAAACAGAAATGTAACTGGAGGTATATACTGGAGCATCAACTAGATATAAAGTGGTAGAAAACACCGCAGGAAATAAATGCAAAAGATGTAGATCAATGGCTGTAGGATTGAGTTAAAATAATTAACAAACATTTACTCAGTAAAAATTATATATGTGATTTAAGAGGCCTGAGAGCCATAGTGAAAAAAAAATCTTAATATTGATTAGAACGTAATCAAGCAGTTTTAAATTACCATTTTGTACACTTCACAGAAACTATTGTATAAAAGCCTCAACTGTCTATAGAAGTTGTTTCTTTTGTATATTTACTTTAAAAAGTGAGTAGGGATGATCAGAGGGTATTGAATGTTCAGAATGAAGTTCCTTTCTTTGGCCAAGGAGCAGATACATGGTAAGCAACGGCAATGGGAGATCTTCTAATCTGTCCTGTACCTCTTCTTCTGAAGGCCTGACAATGTTATCAAGATCTTCACCTTACCTACCTTAGTTGAGATAACGTGGTCTCACATTGACAGGATAAAGTATGGCTGGGAGTGAGAGAACCCCTAGAATAGGTGATGAGATATTCCTTACCATCACTGGCTTCTGAAAACATTGGCATCAGAAAAACTCATGCACCAAACCGGACAGGTCACTACTTTCAGCACACTAGGCAACACCAGACACTGACTGGCAGAAATTACATGTGAAACATCTAATTCAAACCAGAGTCCTAGAGCCGTGGAATGTATTCCACTGCACACGGTTAAAATAAATGTATAAGCTTCACTCTTATCTCTGTCTTTTGCTCTTGATGTTTCAAGATATAATCCGAAATGCTAATTTTCTAAAACCTTCCACAGCTAGTGTAGAAACAAGCAGTCCAATAATTCCTTTCTGGAAATTTTTACATTTGAAGTTTTTACATTCATACTTACTATCAAGTATGAGCAAACTAAGAAGGGAAACCAGAGAAAAACAACACACTAATGTTGCTAGGCATGACATCATCTCCATGGAATTTTTGGTTTCTGTGTAGCTAAGTGATGCTGTTGGTCTTGTACTTTTGCAACATAGCTGTTCTGTTTCACTCACAAAGATCTTAACAAGTCAGTTTTGATTAAAGGCAACTGTGAACTTCAGACCCTGCTTACAATGTTCAGTGACATAGTCCAAGATTTTCCAGAAGTGTGACAAGCCAGTCAATTTTACTTTTTTTTTCTCATCTTTGATCTTTTTACTTTTCATTCCTTCTAATTTCCAGGGAGCCTCAGAATTTCTCTGCAGAGGGAGAGATGTATTTTAGAGTAACCTCAACAGATTTTTCTACTGTGCCATGTACTGAACAGGCACTTTAAAGCAGTCCTCAAGGAAAGGTCACTTACAATCTAATTTAATTCATGATGTAATGAGAACATTTGGGGAGCCAGTACAAGGATAATGGTGATGTGAAATCCAGTTTGATTGAGTCTATTTAAGTGAACAGATAATAGAAAAGAGATCAGAAGTCACAGAACCATTAATGATATGGATGAAAAAGATATTGAGGTTACTTGCCCCAAGACAGTATAAATCATACCTCCATCATTTCTGGTCTTCCGAACTTTCCATGATGTCTATTCAACCATATTTACACCATTAAGGAGTCCTTTCTATTGTCTAACTTATATCTGCTTTCCTGTAATTGTAATACCATTGCTTCCTAAGCTATCTATTATGAAACACTTTAATCCTCTTTAATCCTTTGTTCTTCATATCATCTTTTTATATATTTGAAAGCCATTATCATGCAATAACTGTTTTTCTTTGCTACACTAAATGACTTGAATGTGTTCAGACTTTCCTCACTGCTTACACTTTGCGGATCATTTTTGTTGTCCTTTAGTTCCAGGGTACTCTCCACTCCTGTCAGACCTTTCTCTGTGGAAGTGTCAACAAGAATACAAGCAAATATTGAAATTTGTTACTTCTGCATACCAGAAGTAATAAAAAGGGTTTTGGACTTGGTGAACAATACCTTTTTTTTTTTGTCTGGAAAGGGAAAGAATAATAAAAAAAAGAAATCATAGGAACTTTACAGTTTTGCAGCGAAAGAAAAATGAGGAGGAGAGTGCTGGGGAAAGAAGGATGCCAAAACGGTATTAAGCAAAAGAGATGGGAACAAGGATAAGGTAGCAGCACACTCTGGCATTGATGGTTTGAATGTTACATATATTTGTGTGCAAGAAACTGTCCCAGAAAAAAAAAATATTGCCAGAGAGAGGAAGTTTGTCAACTAAGATCTCAGAAAAAGGAAGAAGCAAAATAGATAAAAAACCTAGCCAACAGAAGTAACTTGAGAGAAAATGGTATCTACCTGAACAAATTTGTTGCTTTGTGCAGAAAAAGTCTATTTTTGTTCAAATATAAGAAATACCTCAAATGTTTTTTATTTCAGATTTGCTGTCATGGTGAGGCTTTAGCTTCAGTTCTTCCTGGTTATGTTTTCTTCTGCTGGTCAAGTACCTGAGGTGGTTTTTTAAAACACAAAGCTCAGCTTTGTTTCATTAAAACCAAACTTTTATGGCAAGCTCAAGAAAAAACATTTGATGAAGGCAAGGTGGCTGTTCAGGTGAGTGTTAGAAAGGTGTTAGTGTGAGGAGTTGATATGCTTCCAATACCTTGAGCAAAATTCCTTGTTCAGTGTCCCAGGTCCCCTCCATATGGCTACTATCACAAATCTAAAAGATGAACAACTTCACTAGCCAACCCTGTTCTTCTGGCTTGCCAGACAACCTGCATGTTTATGAAGGCTTCTTGGATCAAGACAACATCAATTGCAGCAATACTCCTGCCTCCTCTGTATGTTCACCCTGCTGCCGCACTTCGTATTTGCTGACATAGAAGAATAACCTTTCCCAAAGTACACCACCAGACAGTAATTGGCTTCCAATAATACAACAAACCACAAAGGCTTCCTGCTGCTTAGCCTTGCTTTAGCTGCGGTGACAGCAGAAAGTTAGCCACCTGATAAATACTGTAAAAGGATAAGAGTTAAGAAAAATAACGCAGACCATGAAGGTACAATTGTCTACACTCTAACATAGCATCGGGGTTTCTTCAGTCACAGTATGACAATGATGCCAAGGGATAAAGGATCTTGCAACTAGCCAGCAACACATGCAGCATTTTTCAGCTTGCAACTCAGTTACTTTAATCAGATATATTTTCTGCAGCATACAAGATCTTAGATTCATTTCTAAAAAGCCAGCATAATCATGTAAAGTTGTGTATGTTAAGAATTTCAATTCCAGCATACACATCTATTGGAATCAGAGCTGAAATTCAAAGATCTCTAAACATCAGACATGTATCAGCTAGTGCAGCATACACATCAAGACATCAAAGAAGTTCAAAGAAGTAGGGAAACTTTTTTTTTTTTTAATATTAACAAGGATAACTTCCCACGTTGTTACTTGCACTTTTTTTCTAGTTGCCTCTTCCTACCTGTAACAGCCTCATTTCCGAGCCTGGCTGATGTAGATATCCGTTGAGGATACCTGCATCTCTCTTGCAGACACCAATGCCAAAGCTATCCAGTAGTTACTAGTCATGTGCAGTAAAAGGACCAATATGGCCACAAGCGGTTCACTCCTGGCATCACCAAGAATTCTCTAATTAATTCTTACAGTATAAAAGCTACACCAGATGTCCTCAAAGAGGAGAAGAACCAGAACAGAGGAAAGATAACTTTCCCATCTGCAGAAGATATTTCTTTCTCTTGTGACTAGTGTAGTGATCTAGTGCAGAAAAATCATCTGAATTTTCTTACAACTGTATATAGACAGCACAGGACAGGAGAAAAACCAAATAACCTCTTTCTTCCCTTAAAGCAAAATTGGGGAGCTATAGTTGAGAAGCTGGAGTCAGTTTCAGCCTAGAGTCACAATGTTCTGATGAATGTTAGACACTGCTCTCTTGCAAAGGACAGGGAAAAAATTATGGTAAGTGCTACTGTTCTCATCATAACACTACTTATTCTGTAGTCCACAACACTGAAAGCAACAACAATTAGCATTGCTGTAAGACCGACAGCATCTCATATTGCCACTTAAATAGATTCAAGTAACCAGCATGCTTAGGTTTACATATAACAAGATGAGCCAGCCTAACCTCAGGACACAGTAAGCCAATATATAGGTCTTGCTTGCTAATATCCTCCCTTCTGCTCACAATTAAGTCTCAGCAATCACAGAATCAGTGTCTGAACCTTATTTTCTACTGTTTGCTGTGACAGCACTTGCTGGAAGTTAAAACACTATTACCATGCTTCTCTCCTCGCCAATATGATAAAAAAAAATCTCTGAACCTCTCTGAACTTACAATGTCAAAATAGAAATTCTCAGCACACCAGCCCTAACATTTTGAAATCTTTATAGGTCTAGGATAAAATCACATCATATTATAAGCAGGAAAATAGCCTAAGGATTTCTGGTTAAATTAATTTCTTTGTTCTTCTCTAAGGATCTTGCATTATTTCAACAACAGCAATTCTAGCAAAACATACAATAAATGGACAGAAATGGTGACAAATTTATCCTGGTCTAGTTTTGACCAGGGCAGAGTTTTCTTTTTTTTTTTTTTTTTCCCTTCTTCCTTTTTACTTTTCCTTTCCCAATATCTCCACTCTCTATGGAGAGATTATATGCTATAATCACCTGTTATCCTCCAAGTTACAGACCCAAATGAGAACATATCATCTATCTGAGAGAGTCCTCCTCTTTTTTTTTTTTTTTCCCCCCCATACAGAAGCCTCAGGTGTCCAACTATTATAAGTCTCTGCTATGCTATATGATGCATATAATACAACATTGATACCATGATGCTTTCTAAAGGAGAGTACAGACAATCCCATTCAAGGTTTTCTTCCTCAGTCTGACACACAGATCAAAGACACTTGAAGATATTTTCAGGACACCGGTGACTAAACCACTTCCAATCACTTATTACTGCTCTTTATCAATGGCCACATTTTCATGGCACTTAAGGGTTTGCTAACTGTCTGACAACTATCAAATTAAATATCTCTATGTACATTCTCTTTTTCTTCTGTGAGATATTCAGATATCATTGATCTCAATAAACACTACACTTGCCTTAATTGTTGTTTCTGTTACATTATTCAAGTTCTGCCCTTTATTCATGTTACTTGGAATGTGTCGTTACTATCTAATTTTTCTGTTGGCTTTTTTTTTTAACCTGTTTCACTACCAAAACCAATCTTAAAATCTGTGGTTTTGAACCCAAGGTTATTTAAAACTTTTTTATACTGAACATTCTTCCAAGAGACAATACCAACTCTATTCTCCTCTTTACCACTTTGTGTAAGTCAGGTGCCTTGTTTGCCAGGAGTGCAATACTGTCAAATCAAGTTCATTATAACTTTGCTGATCCTTTACATTGTATTCCTGTATTATTTCCAGCAAATGCATTTTTTCAAAAGAAGTTAAAATTCAAATATTCAAATTCAGTTTGTTTTTTTTTATAATGTTATATTTAACACTCCTTTGTGTAACTTTGCACAGAATGTATCTATATAAACTTACCTAAACACCATACATATATTTCTAAAGCTAGAGAAAATATCAATGCAACGACTTGGTTAATTAAAGAACACACTTCACACAGCAGCTTGGATTGGCTTCTCAGCTGAAGGTCAGAGCTATCATCTCCTTAAATTGCAATCTGCACGTCCTGATCAATCTGTCAGAACTCCTGTATGTGCCCTTTAGTGCTCAACTGAAGCAGAATTTAACAGAGAGCAGGTAATCAATGTACTGTAGCAAGGTGAGAAGACACATTATTTGTGAAGGATGTTTAGGGAAAAATAATTATCTCCTACATAGCCTGATCAGCTACCACAGGTTAAAGAACAATTAATACAATGTTGTAGTTCAGAAATATATCTGAAAGAGGAAATTAAGTTCTGATGGAGAAACTGCTCTATTTTTTTCTATCTTTTTTGTTAGTAATGGATTAGCTATATTCTAGTATTTCATATAAGGTACTTAAAGAGTAAGACAATTTATTCAAAAGCATTTCAGGATTTTAGAACTTTCATCAATTAAACTTTAGATTGCTATAATAGGCAAACAAAAATTATTTAATAGCACAGCCCACTGTTTGAGAGTTAGAATTAACGAGCAAGAGAATTCCAAGATTCCTCATGCTTCTTGTCAATAGAGCATCTCTTCATTTTTTACAAGAAACCATTGTAAAAAGAGAAAAAAAGAAAAACCAGTCCTAGCAAAATTTGCTGAATGTTATCAGAACAGAAAAAAACCAATCCGTTATACAGAGAAGATTGCAGAGCATAAGCTAAAACAACAATGATAATATAAAGAATTTTATCTGAAGCAAAAAAAACATGAAATAAGAGGTCACAGATAAAACAATAAAGTTAGCTGGTAGAATCATTAATATTGGAACTTGCATAAATTTTCCTTCTTTTTTTTGCTACTAGTGACTTTCCTAATAGTTTTCACATTAAATATGGGACTCAAGAGAGAAACTGCTTTTTCAGAAACGTATAGTTGATAGTACAACTGTTGAGCATAGTTTTGGTGATTTTCAAAAGGCCACGATAATTATCACTGATAGTACAGTGTAGCTGTTTATCAGGTGTAATTACTTCACAAGACAACTCCAACGCTTTAAGAACTACATGCACAAATCCACACAAACACTGAATTATGAAAAATGAAAAAGGATACTACAGCAATACTGCTTTTGCTTTTTCATTTGGATGATGGATGAGGACACTTCTTCAGAGAGAATAGTCATGCTTGAATTCATGACAGGAAAGCTCTATGAAGACGATTGCCATGAATTGCTTTTTTCTTTTCTGTAAATTCAGTATAATTATGATATTACTAAAAACATATTTCAAAGACTATAGAATCATGGTCTCTACTCTGCAGCTCCAGATACAATTGGTAGTGTTCAGGAACAAGAATTATTTGACAAAGAACTCTTTGCTCTTCTTCAAGTCACCATTTCTCAGACTAATTGTCAGCTACCTAATTAATGATATTTACAACCAAAAGAGACTTCTAAAAGTCTCTTTCTCCTGATGAACATATAAAAAAGCTAGACTGGTATGGTTGGAAAACTACAGAAGGGAAAAAATGCATCTATTCAATCTGATCTCATCACTCAGTTTTTAGTAGAGGAGAAAATACATTTTCTAACACCAGTTGTGGTGGCACATTCCTTACATCTTGCTTCAGGAAATATTGGAATCTGAACTAATGGTTCAGCTCATGAGAGTTAAGGATTTATTATCAAGCAGTCAAATAACCTACCATTTCAGAAATAATTTTCTATGAAATATTTTTTTTTGATAGTTGTCTAGTTCAGGTGACCTCATCTTTCATCTTACTGAGATACAAATAAAAAACTGGGATATAGGATATAAAACTCCTCAGAAAATGGAGGATTTTCATGTGAAAAATTATTTATATTGTAGAGCCATACTAAAAATTAGAAATATGACGTATTGGGGGTATGTTTTGAGACTGTTGCATGTGTACGTGCAACAGAATTTCTACTTATTAATTCTGCACATCTGTGAATTGTTTTCCTTTCCATACAAAGCCAAGAACAAGTAATAGCTGGGTGTAAATGAGACTTGTAGCTCTCAGTCAGTTCCAAACTCCAGGGACAGTGCTTGATAGGGGAATGTTTACGTAAAAAACAGTTGTTATTTTCATAGAAAACTGTGACTAAACAACCAGGGAGATGGGGATAAAAATCTGTCTGAAACAAAACAAAACTAAACCCAGAAGAGAGGATCCCTTCTGCCAGTGTCACTGCAGCATTGCTTTGTTTGCAAAACAATAAAGATGTAATTTATTGTAAGTTGAAACTAACTCCAGTGACTGCAGGGACTAATGATCATGACAAAAGTGACCCAGTGCACGCGCTGCCTTGTCTAACTCTATTGTCACCCAAAGTCAAGTCGATGTAATTCTTTTTCTCATTATCTTACTCTGGTTTTGATAGTTAACAAATTAAATTGTTTTTTTGGATTTTCCCCAAGTCAAGTTTGTTTCTTGCCTATGACCATTAAGTGGTGAGTGAATCCTCTTTGTTCCTGCCTCAGTCCACGAGGTTTGTACCTTTTGTTCTCATGATTCTCCTCCCCATCCCACTGGAGGGGAGGAGAGAGCGAGCAGCTGTGTGGTTCTTATATTGGGTGGCTTTAAACCACGATATCGTTCTTCCATTCCTTGCCTACAGTTGGTAAGCCATTCTATGATGCTCACAGAAGTAATCTATTTCTCAGGTCATAAAGAGACATAAGAATATTAACTTTTCAGCCTTTTCAAAGGAGCTCTAAATGACTCAATTTATCATGTTGGGCAGGGGAGTCTTAATCCCTTTGGTCTGTCAAGACCGAGGGGAAATGCCCTGTGCCACAAATCCCACCTTCTCTTTTCCCCAATTATCTCAAAAGGGCTTCAAAGTGTGTGGCTCACTTCCATCCTACATGGCCAAGTTTCGTTCTTTTAGAAGGAAACAAAGGGAAAACAAAAGAAGAAACGGAAAGCTTGTTACCTAACACATATATCCTGGCTAATGTTCCACTCGAGAAACTGAAATCTCAGATCCAGAGACGACCAAGGGTATCCTTGACCATAAGTAAATTTTAACTATCAGGCTAAGAACACCTACAACAATAATAAATTTCACCAGAGAATCTATCTGTACTGTATTTGTAATTTACAATATTTAAGTGGCAAAATTAATAATTTTAAAGCTATTTTCTATATTGTTTAATGTAACTTGTAACATTACGCAAAGGACCATCACAAAATTCCATGTCTTTTAGCAAAATAGTTTTTCAAGGCAGACCTAGTGTGAAATTCACCACTTATTTATGTCTTCGTTATTAGAACATACACAGAAGATTGACAAAATATGCATAATAAACACAGAACAGCAGCAGCGAAAGAGCAACCAAGCACATACTGTATTAAATTAATGTAATAAGATAATTTCTCTTAAAACAAATGTGACTGCTGGACTGCTGAACATGAGTGCCTGCAGCAGAAATAACAATAAGATTAGGATACTCCTTTTCAAAGACAGTTTGAAAATATTTGAAAATGTGTAAATGCTTGTTGAAGAGGAAGACAACTTGTACTAGTTCTGACACACATATGTTTGATGGTATATATTATGTTACATAATGACAAATAGTGATAATAGACAAACCTCTGATAAATTATAAACTAAAACATCCCCCCCACACTCCCAGGAATTATAGTTTCACATCCTTTCAATACCAGCAACTGCAGGATTAATTTTTTGTGTATACAACAGCTCATCTGGGACATTAAAATTCACTGTGGCAGTCTGCTCTACACTTTCAAGTCAAGAGATACAATTTATTTTCTGAATCTCCTCTAGGATCCCATTGCTTCTACAATAGACAAGAAACAAAGTACATCATCATTATTGCTGGTATTAATCAGCATAACAGAATTAACAAGAATTGTAAGAAACTGTATTTTCCTTTTAGATTTTGTAAATAGAGCAATTAACTCAGTAAGTACCTTTTGACAGTAGAAATGGTTTCTCCTCACATTTTCCTTTTTTTTTTTTTTTTTTTTTGCAGTTTAGCAGAATTCCTGCACAGAACGTTGTTCATACCATTCTTCAAATCTAATCTAAATCTACCCTCTTTCAGTTTAAAACCGTTACCCCTCATCCTGTCACTACACTCCCTGATGAAGAGTGCCTCCCCACCTCTCCTGTAGCCTCTTTAAGTACCGAAAGGCTGCTAGAAGGCCTCCAACTATCATCGCCTCCTAGAAAGCCTCTGCTCTGTGCTCTCTGGGGATTCCAGACCATCCTTCTCTTCATTCACTTCAATTTAAAACAAACAAACAAACCAACCCTTATTACTACCATTCCTGAAGCCTTGCCATCATTGTTTTACATTGACTTTCTTACCAAGAAATATCTGGAAGCTATTTTATTTGGAGAGATTTCTAGATTCCCCTGACAGAAGTAGCTGCACTTCCAGTCTGACTTGGGGAATCACTGCCTGTCTGTCAAAATACTATTCTGTTGCTTTACAATCCTTGGAATGTCAAAAGTATGACAGATTTTAATACAATTTCTAGTAAGAAAGGAATTAATATTTACCAATTGTGGTGGGTTAGCCCTTGGCTCG
>NW_010104409.1:16286-47732 GCF_000699245.1 Pterocles gutturalis | reverse complement strand
TCTTCCTCCATTATTGTATAAAGCAAGTCACATCAAAAAGAACATTAAAAAATCCTACAGACATAGGTCAGACAGGTCCATAGATAAAGGTGCACCTCGATTCCCAGGCACTGGCATGGCAGTTTTGTATTTATCTGCTGATTGAATAAGGAGAGCGCCCTAAGACCAGCACAAGTTCCATAGTACTTTTAGGTAGCATGGGGATATCCTTGTCTTGAGGAAAAGTACAGGCAACCTCCATCTCTCCTGCTCACCCTGTAGCTGCATTTCTATCAGTCCACCCTAGAAATGAGGTCCCACCATGGCATAACCTGCCTGAAACATACAGAAACCACACTTCATCTCAAAGATTTTAATATCCTGAGAGTCACCGGGGGGGGGGGCAAAGAGCCACGCTTAAATAAGCTAGACACCTACTGCACTGAATTTGTGGTCAGATCAGATTGTAATTCAGTGAGTAACAGCACTGGAATCTCAGGGCTGAAGCGTGCTGTGCTTTAAATAACACGCGGCTAACACTCACCATGGCTTCGGGGCTTCAAGGTGAGGACAGCTTCTTTCTGTGTGGAAACACTGTTCAGTCAAGTCAAAGACAGAACTCAGTGTGAGAAAGAGAAACATTTGCTCTCTGAAGATGGAGCAGCCTACCTATTATTTTCATTACTATAAAGGAAGATCCTAGTCTTTCACCTCATCTCTCCTCTTTTTATTTTTGCTACTTAATCACCATTCTAAAAGGGGCATGTAAATCTGGTCCTAGCCTAGGCTATGAAGAGGGGAAATAATCTCCATTATTTTTAAGGCATACTGCTCTGTATACTATAAGCCCTAGTCAGCCATCACAACATCATTCACCAATAAGAATTGTTGTACTGGCTGTGACTTCTTTTTGTATAGTTTGCAATTTGGTCATTTCAAGCTTACATCCATATCCAGGATCGAGGCATAGGGAAGTACTGCCCATTTTGTTAAGGGATAAAAGAAAGTATTATTTTCTATCTCGCAGTTCATTTCCAAAATAATGTATCGCATCAGCAAGGATGATAATTTGGTAGTATCCATAAAGATATTACATGTGTAAGTGAACTAGAATATCCAGTTAGATTAGCACAGGATATTTCATTCCGGCAATTCTCATGTGTTGGGGCACAAAATCTCATGGGCAGTGGGGAGGTCTACTTCTAGACAGCTTGTGCCTGCCTATGCTCAACTGCTTCTACCCCCTCCACAACAGCTGATTGGCTGTGAGAACAGCTGGGGTGTTGGTCAGAGACATGGCAAACATGGTAAACTCAAAATTTCTCCATAAACCTATTAATAATATTTAATACTTCTTATCTGATCTGCCATGATGAATCTTACATCTCAAACAACTTTACTCTGTACATACTTCTCTTTTCCTCATTCAGATACTCCTTCTCTTAGTTTTCCATCTCAGCTGTTTCTCCGGAGCCTGGGGCTTGAGTGACAAAGACTGGCCAGACTCAACAGAAGCAGCAGCTTACAGTTAAGGAACCACAGAGCATTTATCATGTTGGCTGCCCAGAGAGATGTCTGTTCTAAATTTGTATGTACTGTTTGTTTGATCATTTTGATTAATTCGCCAAGGATACACTACTGCCTCATCCAAGTCAGAAAACTTGCAAGTACTTCCCTTATTCCAATACAACTGGACGATGGATAATGCTGCTAGATGTGACAGCTATTTTTCTTGCAGACATCAGCACCGTAACAAGTAGGAATCATAGATCTAAATAAGGCCATCATTAGAAAACAACGACCTTGTTCATTTGCCCAATGGCCACCAGATGATGAGGTGGGCTGCTCTAGAACCTGCAACCAAGAGGAGCAAGTCCTCTGTCGCAGCAGATGTCTGCACTACGCTTAACTCCATCATCATCCATCGCTGCACCACAATGTGCTAGCACAGCCGTAAGAGAACATGTAATTACCATGGGCTTAATTACTGCTTCTCTGACACGTCACATGGTATTAAGTTGCGACTGCAGGAGATAATAGCTGTCACTGTTCTACAATGGAATAAATCTCTAGAGACGTGCTTACTCTGAGTCAACATGCCTTTAAAATTACTCTAGAACATATAGGAAAGTAACTTCAATTTAATGGAGGAAGACTAGAATCAGTGTAAATGACAGCCTGCAAGAGAAGAGAAAATTAAAGGTGGCAACTCCTAGATCATAAATGTAATGTAGAGTAACACGCAACTTAGCTTACTTATGTTCTAGCATCTCTCATTTGGAACATCATGAATACACACCACCACATACACGCAAGCAATGCTTTTGAGGACCAGGATCTAGGAACAGCCACGAGGATCCATATGTAGCTGGGTCTGGATATCCCACAAGTAGGGGAGAGGCTGCCAGTTTCTGCTCATCTTGATTTCCATAATGAATCAGTAATGGTTGTGAAAGACCCATCTTTTCTTGAAAAAACATATGAAAAATAAGTTTCTCAATTTAACAAGTTTTTCATAGAGAAAAAAAATATTTTTTCTGTAGCACATACAGATGGACAATAAGATTGTATGCAAGAAGTATGAATTACAAAACAAAACCAATCTTCTCAGTATTCATCCTACTTTTCAGAAAGTCTGGAATCCTCATTTTAGAGAGGAGAACCAGATACTACATACCATGTAGAACAGAAAATAAATTTTAGTATAGCTCACAGAAAGAGGGACTATAAATGGCAAAACTGGAAGTTGGATGGATTTATATATATTGTTTTATAAAAAGTTTGAAATAGTATATTGCCAATAAATATCAGCCTAGGCACTGAAATAACACAGGAATAAAAAACCTGGTATTTTTCAACTAAATTAGCAATGTTTATTCCTTAGGACAGCAGAAGATACTTGATAAACATATTAAATTTTATCTTTATAAATAGATCCACATATTTTTTTCTATGTACATGTGTATGGGTCCAGAAAATCATAAACACAATGTATATTGCATGTAAAACTGGGGGAAGTTCAACATATGACAATCCAAATATATGCAGCAGCATCTTTTAACAAGTCAGTCTGAAGAAGCTTGGGATCCTCTAACCTTTGCTAAAAAGGCAGCCAAAACTTTAAGAGAGCCTTTGGTTTTTAGCTACATGTGTCTAAACAAGGCTATGTGATAACCAGAAGTATTTGTGGCCTGAAGTATATTAGTTTATAGTTGCATTGGCACTACTAGTATTATTTTATGGCACTCCAACAACAAAAAAAATTACTCCAAGCGAATCTCTCATTTTCATGCTTTCGCCCTCGCTCATTTCCTTTATTTAAACTCTAAAGCAATGCTTTATTTACATGTTCTCTTCAAAAAAAAATAATCTAGAAGCAGTTAAAACTTCAGTCTGACAGAACACTTGTACTTCACACACTTTCCCATTGTATGTTACAGAATAGTTATACTATTGCTTATGAATTATATGTAGAAGGGAAAAAAAATTAACTTTTTCAAGCTGTGAATTTGGGGAGTGGTTATCTGATTTTAGTTTAAAAAAAAAGAATCAAGGGTATCTCTGTAATCTCCTTCATGTTCTTTAATAAGATCACTTAAGGGGAAAAAATATTTACTCCATCCAATGTTGTACAAACATTATACAGACCATTTCAGTTTGCTCCACTGCGCTTAGGTCATACTTGACAAAGTACAGTCTATAACTAGTATCTTTAATGGAAAGGGAAAAGAACAAAAAGAGAAAATGTGAAAAATAGCCTATTTGTGAGGACAAGAGAACTGGAAGCAATCATAGTAATACTCACTGTCAGAATAACAGATCCCTGCATTTCATTTCCCAAAGCCCAAGACAACATATACCTTACATGGAAACCTGAAACTCAAGTCTACATTTTAGATTGCTGGAACGATAGCGATAGCAAAATTCTACGCATCCTCAGCCAGCTCTGAGAGGAACATGCATTTTTCACAGGCAAATGTACCCATGTGAAGTTGGTCCAGGCTGTTGCTGTGTCTGGCAATGTGCTGGAGGATGCCATTCTGCTACGCATCAGAAGAAAAGATCTAATAACTGAAACCATTACAAAGAAATATTTTTTCAAACCAAATTTGATACATTAGATAAAAGGAAAAAAGCTAAAAACAACAAAAAATGCAGCTATAAATAATAAAGCAGCATGAAAATGAAGAGGTTTTACCAGAGACAAGGCAGTGGGAAATAAAAGATGGAACTCTGGGTCCTTAACTATCCCAGGCAAGCCACATCCCTTTAGACTGTAAACCGTAATTTAAAGCCAGATGTAGTCTTTAGACAGCTGGTGGCCACAACAGACCTTGGGGCGCTCAAATTGTTGTATTTCTCGCTGTTTTGTTAGGGAGAAACCTTCCAAATAAATTCAGCTTCTTCATTTCTTTTGCTGCAGCTGACAAAAAAAGGTGAATCCCAGTGCATTTGCCAAAAGAAACCCCAAAACCAAAACAAATCCCAACTGTATCAAACATCCCACGTGTCAGCACTTATTTTTTGGAGCCATGCACAAATACTAGGCTGCTATCTGTGCCCTGCCCTGAGGGTAAGCTAACTGAACAGGACATGGAAAACCACTGGACATGACAAGAGAAATCACTGAGCTTCACAGATAAGAGGAGCTGACAAACGGGATAATGTTGTGAGGAATGGCTAGAGCTCACAGGTCGTTGTGGAGGAGTTCTGTGAGAAATGGCTGAACTTCATAAATAATCCAAAGTGCATACTGGGGATGCAGAGTCCTAAAATGCTAACAACGCCAAGCTCATCACAACTCTAATACCGTACAAAGCTGAGATTATCTAGGTAACAGGACAAGAAATACAATTTGGGTACCCAGAAATACAAAATTTTGGGTAGTGCCCTTGGGCAGGACAGGTGGAGCTGGACAACAAATCACATCAGTCAGTTTGGACCACACCATGCTAGCCAAACCAGATCTTTCTGTGGTCAGGAGGACCCACTGTTCTCCTTGGCTAACAGAAGAGCACCCAGAGGAACAGACTGAGCATCGCCATGGTAGGATGCATGTGCCAGGCCTGACAGCATCAGCAACTAACCATAGCTTCCTAACAGTATTCAGAAGTATCTTTCAGGCAGGCAGTACATTTAAACAGTCTGCTTATGTTCAGGGATGAGCTATTTAGAGGACTGCTGCTCCTATAAACACTTGTTAAAAATTATATTCATGGAGGACTGATCACCATGAACCACCTTGGCAAACTAGTACAGGTGACGGTTATTGATAAGGAAAGTACCAAAGTAGCTGGAGAAGCAGCTAAATTTATCCATCCTTCTACATCACTTCAGAGGATCCCAATTTACATGCCAAAATTACCAGACAGGCGTTATTTAAAAAACCCCAAAAATATGTAATTTAAAACTTTTACAAAGCAAACTTCCCTACTTGCTATATTCTCACACCATCTTTTCAGCTCAGCTTCTGTCTGTTTCACAGGTTGTGAGCCCTTGAAAATCTGAAGGTCTTCACTGACTTCTTGCAGTTCAATGTACTTGAATAGCTCTTCTAATGAGAAGATTTCAACCTGGAAATGTCTCAGCTAAGGGTGTTTCAAAGAGGAATAAGAACAAGAGTGGTGGATCCTTTCAAAAGAAAAATCATACCAAAGCAGTTCCAAAATTATACAGTAAATAAACTTTATTTCATCTCAGCTCTTGTCAGATTAGTGCTGTCAACAGTCACAGATCAGCATATGATACAGTTACATATTAACTATTTACAATTTACAGTAATGTATTTTTTCTCCAGAAAATATAAGTACAAAAGCTAGGAGTACACAAATGAGGTACTGCAATTTGGATTTATTGTAGGCAAAAGCATATAGAAGTGACCTTTAACAAAGAATCATAAGATCAAATCGGGAGAGAGTAGTCATCAGGAGTGCCTAGTTCATCAGGAAAATCACCTCAACCGCTACCCATCCAAAAATGTATTGCACAATTCATTCAAAAATAAAAAAATAAATAGAAGAAACAAACCATTTATTTCAGCTCTTAAAAAACACCCAGTACAGCCTGTATAGAGATACAGTAGTTGGAAATTCCTTCCTAGGATAAAGTCTTTTCTCTCCTTTAAAAAAATAACCTTTAACACAAAATAGAAGGCAATGTTCAATAGAAGAGAAAAAAGACTCATTACCAGATATCCCCTGATTAGCGTTTCTTGTCAAGGCAGTTTTAACTATATTCACGGTCCAAAGGTGGTGCTGAGTTTTGGTTCTTGCTGTTCCATTTGTGACCTTGAATAATAGCTTTTCTTCTTGTCCCCTCTCAAGGGACAACAGAGATATGAACATATTTCTAAGCAGCAGCGTCATGAGACATTCTCATCACAATTTCTTCAAGATGGTCGTAGCCGTGACTAGAAGAATGGGAAGTTAGAACAAATGAACAAATGTTACATTACTGAGAGCAACTTAGAAGCACTTAATATTAAAATAATAATGACAAAGTTGTTCACTGATAGGAATAGGAGATGGAAGAATTTCAATTAAGTATTTTTTAAGTCTATTAACTGATTTCAAGCAAGCAATTCCATTCCAGTATCTGCAAAACAGTTGATAAACTGTGATGAAAATTAAATAACCTGCAGCATAACAGAACTCTCCCTGGAAATAGTCTACCACATCGCTGCATCTTAATGCAATGAAAAACAGAGTTGTCCTCTCTGCATAAGGCCTGTCCATCAAAAGTGAAATGATGAAGTGAAATTTTGGGGCTAGCAAAAAGCCTCCTCTACCAGGAAAGCATTTATTGCTTTCACAATGAAGTCAGCATCATCTTAATTTCTAAGTTTTATACATGCAAACATATTACCCCATTTGCTGGCTATCTACTGGTGTAAGTCACAAAAATACTTGTGATAAAGTAAGAAACTACAATAATGAGGTCTGAACAGCTTCCATCCATACTAGCTTAAGCATACAAGAGTTAATTGCTGACATAAAGGTCAAAATCAAGCCCTTCTTGTGATATGCTTCAAAAGCAGCTAAGAACATGTGAACCTTTTACACCAGCATTACAGACAGAACGACAAGAATTTAAGTTGCAAACATGTTTTCTGCAATAGTGTTGTAAATAGCTTTGTCCTATCATTACCAACAATTCAATTGTTTTCAACAGAGGGATAGAAAAACCAGCTGCTGATTTTGTCAAGAAATGATCAAGACTAGGAGGCAAACAGTCCAAACTCTACTGCATTTTAAGTGCAATAAAGTGCATCCGCTATTGTATTCAAAGGTTTAAAAGAATACAAAATAAAGTAGATGCCATGACTGTTTGCTAAGATGAATAGGTTTTTTAATTTGAAACAGATATTATTCTGTATTAAAGGCTCTGTTTACACGGCTGCAAGAGAGGAAGATAGCCTATCAACTGTGTTGTGATAATTGGCAATGGAACAGCCTACGTTAATCCAGTCTGCTCCGGCAGCGGCGCAGGCCAACCACTGCATTTCAGCCCACTGACAGCGATTGCTTCACATGAACGGAATCAATTCCTGGCACTGTGCAAAGCTTTTCAGCTGGCAGAGGAGGAAAAGGAAAGCTGGGCTGAGCATATCCTATAGAATTAATCTGAAGAGTTTATTAAATCTCATACACCAGTAATGACTTAAATTGTAAAGTAGTGTAGGAAGTTTTAGCTGTGCCCTTCCATATCCTACTCCTCTCTCAACCACCACTGCTTGTGTGTTGCTTTCTTAGCTTGGCTGGTCTGATGCAATCTGCATCTTTAGGCACAAGCAGATTCTTAATGGAAGCAGCTTAATAAAGCCTGAAAAAAGGCACAATAAACTGAGAGAGTAAAGCTCGCCAAATTGTTCTGCCTGGTTTCTCTGCTCTAGCTTCTCTTGATACCAAGCCAGAGCTCTGATTCAGAAAGGTACTGATGCTTAAATGCAATCATATCCTAATTCCTCTACAGAGAATATTTAATCAATCTTCTTTAAAATAAACCATTCTCATATTTGTAAGGTGTAATAATTCACTTCAAGCAGTACAGTATGTCTCCCATAAATCTGACTTATTTGCCTGTTCAAAAAACGAGCTCAGAATGTGAATAAAGACAAAACAAATCCAAGTGCAATAAAATTTAACGTTACATATTAATTGATTTAAAATCTGATTTGTTTTTTCTACAACTGAGATTTCTGTAGCTCAATCAACATTGCAGGTTATGCTTATAACTCAAAAAGATTAGTTTTGAATCAGTATTTACCATTTTCAAACTTGGCTTTGGAAAGCAAGACATGATTAAGAGTAGAACAAAGTTTATGACAGACATACAGAAAAAAAAATTGATTTTTTTTTAAACGAACAAAAGCAGGCAAGAAAAAAAACGCAGAATGATTAATCTCATACTACTGGTTTCATCTTTAAATAAAACAAATATTTATTAGGCTTCACTCACCCACATGCTAACTAAGCACAGGCTGATGGGATATTCAGAAGATACCACTGCGAGGTGAGGCAAACTACAAAGCCAGGAAGAAAACAGCTTATTGGACCACTTGTTAATAGTGCAGATAAGAACTCTGTGGACATCTACTGCTTATGGATGAGATTGCTGCAGTTAGATCACAGTAACTATATAGTAAAAGCTAGATTAGCGAAGGAGACACATTTATCTAGCATATGCTTATTGACCTAAGAATTAGTTGAAAGTTTTCAGAAACCTGTTAAATATATGCCCATTAAGAGGGTAATAATTACTGACAGCTACTTAGTACTACACACACTTATTCTTTTCCAGTAACACAGTTAATTAACAACTCACACATCAAAATTAGCTATAGATGTTTTGGCCATAAACCAAAATACAGAAACAACTAAGCTTTATGTTAAAAATGCACATTTATGTTGTAGTTCAGAACTTTATTGCTCGTAAGATCCAAATACTGGATATTTTCAAATACCAGCATTGTAAATGTCAATAACTAAAAGCCAAAAAACCAAGCATATTTATTGACAGAATAATTTATGAAGACCCCTCCAACTTTTTAGTCCTAAACAGAATTACAAAGGAATCACCCCTAAAATAATTTGTGCTTCAGGAAACTAACTTAGTTAAATTTGCAATGAAGAAAAAAATTACTACATCCTTGATAACATGCCCCAATATTTGAGTTTCCATTAGATGAGTTTCCATTAGATGTCTAATTTAATCTCTTTGAGGATTTGGAAAGGAGAAAATTATTGAGTATATCTAAGCCAACAAATGACCGCTATATGAAATGAAAGAATTTTTTGATTTTTTGAAGCTCTTTGAATGATGAAATCCTTAACAATCAAAGCACTTTTTTTTTTTTTTTACAGCCTGTAAAAAAAAAAACTTACTGTGTGTTCTAGCCAAAATTTAATACCAAGGACCTAAACTTGTTGGATGAATTCAAGATAAAGTTTCACTTGGTATCAGAAGTTGTGAATGTCTGTTTTAGGAAGACCAGGTTTTAAGTATCAAAAGGCTGAAGGGACTGCAAAATAAGGTCCATCTCTCTACCTTCATTTTTGGCCAAAAGAGAACTCAAAATGTTTCCTAAACATTACTCTAGCTTGCCAAAACAAACAAACAAACAAAAAGCGTCAACTTTCTACTTGAAGGTCAGAGAGAAAAAATCATGTTTGGGATGCACAATACTTATAGGAGTTGCAGTATTATCAGCATTTATATAATTCTAAAAGTATCTTAAATATTTAAGATAGCAAGACACTCTCAAACCTACTAAGTGCACCGGAAAATGTTGAAGTATTTAACACTTTCCTCAGATTTGATATTTCAAGTAGATGAAATGGTAGAAGTTTTTTTTGAAGTTTATTTCAATGGATCAACAGGACTTCACTGCAACTACTTCAAATGACATGTAAAAATGTTCAAAATTTTATTTTATTCTGTCTCTGGAAGTGCTAAATAAATATTTATGCAAGGCCAGTGAGAAAAACAGAATGCAATTCTTCCTCTCACTCTAATTCCTAAACATTTTACTAAGCTGACCCACAAAGAAAGGGATCACAGTATTGACTCCAGATATGATGTACAGAAAACTATTACTGCAGTTTTTCTCTTAATAAAAAATAGCTCCAATACATAAAATAGTAACTGTAATACCAAAGAAATGCTTATGCTCATATATTCTTCTTCTCTTTTGTGTCTGCTTCTCAAACTCAAATTCACCTTTCTGGTAAATAGATCAGCTGGTAAATACCAGGCAATAATAAAAAGTGTCACATAATAAGAAGTGTATTGAAACTGGGGTAAAAACCAAACAAACGAACCCGAAGTGAAGGGCTTAAGACTCTTATTTTTGACCTGACCTGACCCAGAGTGAACCTGACATATTTTGATGTTTTTTCAGTACAAAACTAAAGCAGGCTCTTAAAAAAAAACAAAAAAACCAAACAAAAAAAACCCCCCACAAACACGAGAACAAAACAAAACCATCCAAACAAAACCACAATCTTGTTAGGATACTCACTTAAGATAAAAATGTACATATCCCACTTGAAACACACATATCCCAGCTGACTGAGATAGTTTACTATTCTACAAGCAAAATGACTACTGTTTTTGACAGATATTTCATCCCAGGGCTGAAGAATGTCTCCTGACACTATTTTTCATGAAAACTGGTATGACTCCACAGAAACTTCTGAATTTAAGAAACCTGAATTTTCTGTCAGATTACTTGATTAGAAAATTCATCTGCAGAATAGTAGTGATGACTGACCTTGCTTTGTTCTGCTGTAGCCATAGCTATCGGAAATATGGCTTAACCGATGATGAGAAATACTAGTTAAGAAAATATGCTTGCTTTTTTCCTCACTTTTGCTATAAACTCAAACCTACAGCTGGAATTTGACATCCATTGAAGAAGAGGGAAGGAGGGAGAAAAGTTCTCTTGAATGCGGACAAAGGGAAAAGGAGACTTTAAAGAAAGTTTCCAATTCCTTATTCTTGCAAGCTGATCTCTTGCATAAACTTGGTTTACTGATATAACTTACCAATGGTCGAGCATCTTCTCGTTCTAGTATCTTCTGAGTCTGATCTGCTGGGAACTTCAGCACTGTTGTTATAACCTTGGCCATCGTCTAAAAAGGAACAGGTCACCCATAAGTAATTTCATATGCACTAAAATGCTTCGTAACATTTTAAAATGCATCCCATTTAAGAATACTGAGTATTATTTTTAGTAATGTCAATGGAAAACATAGTGAAATGAGTAAGATACAACTACTTGTTTACACTGTATATGTGACATGTTATGTGGATGATAGGAAAACCATGAAGGGTCTTCATTTCACATTGTCAAAAACTTGCTACTGTAATACAGTGTGAACTCTATTGTTACAATTACTGCCCTTACCACATTTGATCTTCACGTGGCCTTTCTGGAAAGCACATTTCAAGTGAAAACTACAACAGCATGGCGACTGAGAGAGTTCTTATTGCTTCAACTATACTCATATCATCCAAATATTTTGTAAAGAAACAAAACACTGAGAAAGCAGATGGAAATGTCAGATGTGGAACTCCAGTTGTGTAAATATTTTCAGCAGGTATACAGTAACCCCATACTTAAATAGCTATAATTTTGACACCCTCAGACCGAAGATGTAAGAATAACAAAGCTCTGTGCAAAATAGGCAACAATTTTTTCCATTTTATAAACAGATGAGTGGGAAACTCCAAAAAGCACAAAACAAGGTCCAGGTGACTTTCACAAGAAAGGTCAAAGTGAGAGCTGCAGTGCAGCTCAAACAGAAGGTAACTGCTACAAATGCAGTAACTGCTGCTCTTAAAGAATGTGGATAAGATTGCTGCTCTCAGTGTCTACTGTTGATTACCAGTCTCACATGTGGAATGAAGAGGGAGGCTGCGGCAACAAAGCAGTTGCAGGACAAAAAGGGCTGCAGTTAAAAGTAAGAGGAGAAGGTCTAATTTGCAACAATTTTTTCAGTATATAACTTAGCTACGGATAGAAACAGAAAGAAAGCAAATCAAACCAAGCCCTGTTGAACACTTTCAGCTCAAAAAGCTTAGTATTAACATATTACTAGTTCCTGTAATCAAGAAGTGCCTCTACTGCAGTTCCCACAGATACAAAGGAACGTGCTCAATGCCACAACCACCACACTTCTCTAGTTTCTTTTTGCCAAAGTCCTCACCACAGTTACTTAGGACTAAAGATTTGAAATTGAGCTTATAATCTATTCAAACTCATTGTAATAGTCCTATCAAGAAAGCCCCCTCTTTGTTTTCTACAGGACACAAGGGTATGTAAATTTTAAAGAAAAATCTACAAACACTGTGAATACTCCATGAAAGCATAGATAGTTATGTGCCAACTTAAATAGGGGCTATCTAAAACCTTCTTTCTTGAAAATGTCCATTTTGTAATTTCTCACTAGCAATGCACTAAAGCCATCTCCAAGTTCTCGAGGCCACAAGGGAGATTTGGAAGCAGAATTATTCTACACTATTCACAGTTGCACATTTATCACAGACATACAAAACTCAGACTGATTGTTTGTTGCTGTTACTGAAGCAATCAACTGCAAATTTCAGTACATCACTGTTAAAAAGGAAAAAAAGCCCTCAAAATTTTATAATACAAAGTTTTGAGGCATGTATAGTACTGTTTTGAAGATCAGTTAAGAAATAGCCTTAATGAGTGCAAAAGAGGTTTCAAATGAGGTTTTCTTGAATGCAAATTTGCTATGTGTATCAGCTATTTGCAACGGTCATCTCCAGCTGTCTCAAGACTTGCTTGAAGCTGAAACTTGCTGGCATCTTTTTTAGCATTTTCACTTGTCTAAGTCCCTCACAATTCAAAATCATAAAATCCAGTAATGTGCGTATTTTTCTTTAACAATTTCAGTTGTTTGTTTTTAAAGTAGGAGAGCCGTCTAATGAGTCACAGGCTTGTGAACAGAAGGTACCTAGTGATTCTGGGGTTTTTGGATCAGGGATTTGTATTTTTAATAAAAAAGGAATTAATATCAAAGTGAAAAATGGGATAAAAAGAGAGAGAAAGAGGAAACCTATAAGGACAAGATGTCCTGTACAGACCAAGTTCTCTTCTGTACAGAGCACAATGAGAACAAAGCTAATTAACATAGAAATCTACATAAAACCTCTTTGTTTAATAGTAGTCCAAGTTGAAAGCAGGGCAACAAAGAATGGAAGAACTCCAGGAAGGAGAGGAAAAAAAAAAAAAAAAGAAAAAAATTCATCCACATAGCATTTATCATCCAAGAAAAATGTTTGTGTTATGACATACCTCTTTTGACCTGGTCAGTCTCTAAGCATCAGTATGCTTACAAGCTAGTAAAATTCCAACTTAGGAATGATTTCACAAGCTTGCAGCAAACCACAAGCAGCCTACTGTGCAGTTTTTCACTTCTTTTCAGAGTAAATTAATACTCTAAAGTATACCGATTTGGGAGCCCTATAAAACATCTTTAAGCAACAATTAAAGAGATATTTTACCATCTTCAGAGCTACTATCAAACTACTATTTAATCCAACTGTGACTTACCAAGATGACATCAAAATAACACTTGCGATAATACTGCACATACCAGTTTTCACAGTACTTTAAGCTTGACCGACAACAGGACTTTTGTTAGTAAAACCGTACGCATCTATAAAGGTTTTTGTCTTCACAGGTACATTGGTGAGAGATGTGACAACACCCCTTCTCCTGCCAGTCATCTTGGCATGTTGACAAAGTTTTTAATGGATGGATCATGTCTCTTTGGAAAAAAAATTTGAAAGCCTACCAAATCCTGTGTCAGCAATAAACAGCATTTAATGAATCACAAACACATGGCATTTCCAACCTATAAAGCAAGGATGTTAAACCGTATTCTAACTTGAATCCAATGTCATCATTCCATACCTTTGTCTCACGACCCATCATATATTCAAAGAGCACTTTCCTCAAGTATTCAAACTCAGTAGGCTCCCCAAAGAGGGAAACGTCAGTATGGTGAAGATTATTATCTGTGCAAACAAAAATAAGAGAATACTTATACTGTGAGTCACTCATATGAGTCTAAGTTTCTGAGGGGCAACCTCACTGCTCTCTACAGCTTCCTGAGGAGGGGAAGTGGAGAGGGAGCTGCTGATCTCCCTCATACCAGGACGTGTGGGAATGGCTCAAAGCTGTGTCTGTCAGTGGAGGTTTGGACTTGACATCAGGAAACATTTTTTTACTGAAATTTTATTTTATTTATTACTGTGTCCGAGCAGGAGATCTTGCAAACAAGAAGAGTAAAAGCCCAGACATGTAACACAAGAAAAACCTGTAAAATCTAATATTTGTATTGTTAAGAATTTTTATTAAAGAGTCATAAAATGTATATTTAATTATCCAAGACAAATGGACAATTGCTCTCTGACCCACTTTCAAGTGCCACTGCCTTTACCACTACCCCTGAGGATACAAAAAGCTTAAGAACTGATATAGAGCTCTTTTAACTGGAAGTCATAAAAACAAGCATCAAACAAAATGCTGTGTGATTTGCTCACCTGAAATCACACATCAGCTCTATTATTAAACAGACAAGACAAAACAAGGATAAGATGTCATAAAAATATTATACGAGTTTTAAAGAGACTGACATTTTAACAAATTGCCTAAACCAAAGCATATCTTTCAAACAAATAAAAACTTATTTGTGATGAAAACTGTGTACTTACCTCCGTACGGTGTTCTGACTGATGTGACGTACGTATTCTTCTCATAATTTTTCAGCCGGTCTTCCAGTACATGAATCTAAATAGAGAACAGTCAAAATGATAAATGGTGTTCACAAGGAAATAAAATAAGCACAACTGAAACACTTTTTAACTAAACATCATTGCCTTCTATGAAAGAAAAACATATTTGCTTTTAAGGAAGGAAAACATTAAAAACTGTGTTATTAAAAACCTTCCCTATACTATTTAAGGAAATGTGTGTACACGTGTATATATGCATATCTACAGCAAATGTTGCGCATATATATGCATTTATATAGATACACACGTGTCTATTTTATACACATAAGCATATATAAAAAAAGAAAATTACAACATTGTACTTAACATCAAAAAAGGTTCAGTTTAGAAAAAGAAAAGATCTGTAATTTTATGAAGTGTATTGTTCCATTTTTCACTGTGCAAATATTCCGCTAACCTGCATCACAAACATGTATTTTCAGCCTCAAGGGACAGAGGAGTACTTTGTAAAGTGCACAGATATTTTGGGAGCAACTGAGTCAAAACTATTCCACATGCGTATTATTTCCATAGTACCCGTGTGGAGATGTGCTACATCCTCACTTGAAAAAAACAAACCTTTTACGACTGTAAATGCAAAGTATCAAACAAGAGTACTTTTTACTTGTTCAAACAGCACCCTTACCTGCTCTCTGAACTCTTGCTCTTTCAGTTTTGAATCATTGACTAGTGTTGTCTTCTGTGCAAGCTGTGCCTGAAATAACAGCCACATGTGGGAATCATCAAGAAACTGCTGCAGATATACCCACAGGTATCTTTTCAATAAACCTTTCTCCTTTTAGCGCACACAAACTTATAAGCAGCATTTCTGCTTTCAAACTGCTGTGAAATAGAATTATCTAAAGAGCAAAATAAATAAAATTTAAGGCTCACCTGAAGTTCTGATATTGTGACCTAGAACAACAACAAAAAAATTTAGATTAGAAGGTATGAAAAATACTGAGTACATCAAGCACTGGACACAGGTAAAAAAAGAAATATCAATCATCTAGTTCTGATACGGTGTGTTGATTTATAAAAATAAGTAGCTCCATAAAGAGAGTTTAACTTTTTTGTATTGACAATACATAAAGCTTATATTTAAATTCTCTCATTTGATTCTGTACGACAATTATCATAAATATAACTTCAAGAACCTAGTATTTCCAAATCTTTACAAAATCCATATTGGAGATTAATAATAATTGAATGAGCATGAAGCACATGAGATTATTTTATAAGACAAAAATTCTGTGACTTGGGAGACTCCAACTTTGGAAAAGAAATGTAAGAATTGCCCACAAAAAGTTGTTTCCAGTCAATGGAAGGCTTCCGAGTTGTTTTACTACAAGTGCTGAAGGGAAATAAACCAAACAAACAAATCACGAAAGAGAAAAACGTTACAAAGCAACAAAAGAAGAAATAAACAGAGACAAAAGATAGCATAGCAAATACAGGATGAGGGAATTCATTTGAATGTAGATGTAAAATTTGCATTTTACGTGCAAATTCTGTACACTTCTGCTCTGGTATGTGGACAAGGTCCACAGGCCCTGTCCAATTTTCTCATCTAGCTCTGTAACGTTGCACATATATGCTACTGTATCAGTTGCACATAAACGCTATTGTACCAGGTAATAACATAATTAGATTCCTACAGGCATAGCGAGGACAGGCAACAGATAAATTAAGTCAGGTAAGAATTAAGAACAACAACTCTTAATTTCTAAGGAGAAAAAAAGAAAACTACGTCTTGACCCCAGAACAGACTGTGTCAAAGAGTGATAATTCAGTTCTGAAATACTGATAAAACAAGACCTGGAAGCCCACTTATTCACAGCACACTAAATATTTCAGCTTTGACTGGACCAGAAAATGCACCAGAAGCTATCTGTACAGTAGCATAATCTGGCTATTAGAATAGTTATGTTGTTGTGAGATGAAGTCACCATGGCAAATAGTATGAAATATGAAATTCACATTCAGTTAAATCTGAGCTATGCAAAAGAAAGCTTGTGAACAATTTGCTAAGTTTGAATTTAGTTGGAATTCTCAAAATTACTCAGGAAAGCTTGATGCCTGTATGCTAGTAAAATAACAGATATTTAACTGCCTTACACCGACCAAAAAAATCCCAATTTTATTCTGCAAGCATTTTCAATCCAGACACTTAAACTGTACGTAGTACATGCACTTCACACAGCCTGGTTTTCCTCCCCTCCAAACAAGACATCATTTATCCTTTAAAACAAAGCTATTTACCAGCAATGGAGTTCTCTCAATTGGTTTATACTCTCCACAGATGGAACAACTCCTTTGAGTTTCTCCAAAGTCTGCCATGGAAACTCCAAGGAGTGGAGAACTGTGGACAAGATTCCAAAGACAGGCAAAATTAGCTGTTTATTTGGTTTACTCTAAGTAGATTCATCTTTACATAGAGATGTAGTATTTGCAATATTCAAATCTGTGCAACGCATTTCTGGGAAGAATTGAGAAATACATGAAATATCATTGCTGGTAGATAGATATAACTTTCATGTCCTATCAGTAAATACATAATCCCAAAGACACATGTACAATATGGTGCTAAATGACTCCCTGTATTTATAGCTGACTTCCATAACAAAGTAAGTAGTAAAACGGTTAATGAAGAAGTTCTGAAGATAAAGTACTCTTCATACTTTTCAGAATCACATTTTAGGGTTTAGGAGTCTCTTAAAGAATCTTCCTCCAGATAATAAGATTATGTCAGCTTATCATCAGTGGGTGGACAACAGCGATTAAGAATACAAGGCAGTCTAATACAAATATTTCTGCTTTTCCTGTTATGAAATGTCATGGAATAGTTAATGAGAGTAATATAAAGGGCGTTGTAAGCAAGTGCAAGGCAGAAGGGACAAACATTAGGACAGTGAGGTAATTTGTACTGTAGGTTTGTAATGTCAAATAAACATATTTAGTATCCCCATTGCTCCCTGTTGCCAAAAGGAAAAATTTCAAAATAAGGTTAAATGAATTCTCATCAATGACTCAACACTTCATATACTTCTCCACTTCTCAGTGTAGTAATAACTAGTAATATTTTTATCAAAGAATTCCTCAAACTAAAATGTGGTCTCAGGAAGACAAAAGCATGTAATCAGAGTCCTCTGTTCATAACTGATACATTCAAGGCACTATTTTTTCAGAGCCTTTTGGAATTTGAATTTTTAAAAAATCATACTAAAAATGACCCAATGCGACTTCCTTTCCTTCTAAAGGGCTTCCAGTAAAATCAACATAAAAAACACATGTAGAGGGCAAAAAACCCCCACCTTAATAATCACAACACAACTAGACTTCTTAAACACACCACGAGAAAAGGTAGTATCAACTACTGCAGATTCTGAAGAGGTTCACTTTTGAAGAAGTTAACATCTAAAATAGAAACTGTATAGGCAAGTGAAGGGCAGATATATAAATAAAATCCAATTAAGAGCAAACTACAGAATTTTATGAAGACTAAGCACTTCACACCTAAAAATACAAAAATCAATGTTAGTGCCAGCTCACTTTTTCACTGTTCCAACATTCCTCTTCTGCTATCCTTTGTCTGTACTGCTTTTGCAAGTCTTCTAGCTGTGCCTGCAACTTATGAACTTTTGCCGTCATCTCTTCTTCACGAGCCTTCAAAATACATGAAAAAAAAATACTTACACAGTTAATCATCTAACCACTCAAAACCTTAACTACAGTGGACAGAAAGCAATCAACAAGAGAGACATGCTGCATGCAGAAAGAATATGCTTCAAATTCAGTATAAAGGCTAGTTACAGTACAGGACTACATAAAAGAGCAAGAAATAAACATAGGAGCTTAACAAGATTTTGCAGGCCTTCAACAATTAAGATTATGTAGTTAGGATTACAGTTAGTTTTTTGAAAATTACAAAAAAGAGCTATTTCTATCAGGCACTAAAACAGCATTCAGGTATAATCCAGCAAGTGTGTTACTGGAGAGACTGTGCTTGCTTATATGACCTTCATGAAAGGGACACACGATGATATAGTTATTTTCTGCACTCTGGAAGTGAGAAGGATTTAAATCCTTATAAAACAGCACTCCAATTTAAAGTGCATGTCTCCACTGTTGAACTTAACTAAAAGTCAAGTTTCGCCCGTGCTATAACCACTCAGGGCACCGAGCTGCCGGCTCTGCTCTGCAGTAGTACTTCAGAACAAATCAGCACAATTAATCAACTGTTATCAAGAACAGAACTGCTGATCAAAATTTTGTTCCATTCAAAATCACAGGAGTACAAACTATAGTGATACAGAATAGCAGCACTATAAAAATGATACTGGAAAAGTAAGTGCTGAACTACAAAGCTGGTCCAGGCTTCACAGATTGAGGGTATGACATAAGTAAAAAAAGAATTATTTCCCTCAAGGCCACTTTTTAATGTATTCCTTGCACCCTACTTAAAAATGAAACACCCTCCTGATTTTGTCTCCAAAATCACCACCAAAAAGAAACAAAGCAACCCCCCCCACCCAGCCCCTGCAAAAGCTAGTGAAGGGAAAGTCAGAGCACCTGAACAAGTTTTGCAGCCTAGAACATTTAGGAATATCCATCTTCAGTAAGAACCTTGCTCAAACATCACTACCTCCAGTGGTTTTTTTCTTTTAAATTCATTCACATGATTTTTCTGTGCCCTCAAAAATCCATTAACAATTAACCTTTTCTAAGATTTTTTTATAAATGGTTATACTCCTTTAGTTACAAATCCTCAATACCTGGCATATTCAGTTGCTTGTATTTCCCCTTTTTTGTGTTTTTTGTTTGTATGTTTGCTTTTGGTTTGGTTTCGTTTTTTCCTGTTGGGGGGAGATAGTGGTGGTGGTGATTGTTTTGGTTGAGTTTTTTTTTACACCAAGAATCTAAAACCTTCCAACATCTAGACTACTGTTCACTGAAATAAATCAAAATTTCATGCACATCGTTCTTAGTCATAGAAAGCAGCTGAAATGCAGGAAAGAAATTAAACTCAAAATGATGAATGACACTTCTGCAAATGGGTCCTTCCTGGAAGACATGATTTTTATAAACCCCTGAATAGAGACTATTAATTTCAAATTTTAAATAATTAGAGATGATGTGGAGTTCCAACATGATACAGAATCTGTATTTGCAATAATAACTTATTGTCCTTGCAACATCTGGCATAGGCTGCATGCTATTTGGATTTAATTACAGTTATAGACCAAGACTTCAATTAAGTTGTAATTCACAAAATCTTAACCATAAGGCTTATCCTGTATTCACATGAGAGGCATTATGACAAATGAAAGAATACACACCTGAAGTTAGTTGGGTTTTTTCTTTGTTTGGGTTTTTTTGTTGTTGTTCTGGTTTTTTTTGTTTTTTTTTTTTAACTTACAGATAAGCTTAAAATAAGCTAGGTGGAGCACAACATTCATTTTTTCTCCAATTATGTGCTTTAGTTGAAGAAAAAGATTAAGGCCTCAAATTACAGGCTATGCTGATTTACAAGTACTTAATTAGGGAGACTTTCATTAAAACTTATGCGATAGAAGTTTTTATGAAAGAAAACACCAGATAAAGCAAGAGAAGTACCAGGGGAGCACTCCACAAATAAATCATATCAAGTTCAACAGACTGAATGATTCCCGCTTGTCTTTAAGGATATATACTCAAATCAAGTTAAGACTGATTTTTAGCATCATTAAACATGTTTAAAATGCAACAAAGAGCTACAAAGTTATATAAGCAAAATTCTTTCTTGCAATTGGCATTATTTTTGCTTCATTTTCTTACCATTTATGACAGAGAAAAACCTCTCTGCATAAATGTCTTGATGTGAAATGTCTCAAACCTATCATGAGCCAAGTCAGGTGTAAGTGGGATAATAACTGGTAACTTCAGGCTAAATCGAGAAAACCTATACAGCTGCGGATGCATATGTTCCTATTTCTATCAGAAATCTCAATGAATATGAAATACACTCAGTTTAACATAAACATTTAACTTTTGAGCTGCTTGCTATACATTTTCAGTAAAAAAGGTAAGAAATAATCTAAACTATTTTTTTCCTTCCCTAAAATAACAGAAAAAACCCCACACGTATACCATTATGTAAAAAAGAAACATGCACTCCAAAATTTAAGTTATCAAACTAAAGCTTATTGCAGTTCCAGGCAACTGCTGTTGTCACCATCAATGAGAAGCAAAAAATAAGTGTTCCTGTCCTCCAATTGCACAGAAGTCAAATTAGCCTAAACCTTCAAGATCATACACTGAATACAGCATGTGTGTTTCTGACACACGTACAGAATGAGTGCATCACAAAACAGAGAGGAATTACACGTGCATGACTTCACATCACAGACCTATTTGGGTCTGTAAAGTAAGGACCTGAATGGCACACACTGCACACTCAGGTAAGAGAAATATAAAACCTCCAGAAATGCAGAATTTAGACCTATAGTACAAAAAAAATAATCTCAACTATTTTTTGTATCAAGCAATTTTTCTAAGTTAGAAAACAAAAGAAGGGGACTCTCAATTTAAAACCCTGCCATCCCCATACAACTTGCCAGAAGTTCAAAAATCAGAGTGGAATACACCAACCTGCCTACAAGATTGAAATTTTTAGTATTAAACACTCAGTCATGCTCTGCACGTAGCTCTTTGGGCTGGTAACTGAGCATAAACAAACAGAAGTTCACTTACATTGATTACTACTGGCTCTATTCAAGGTACATTCTTTTTATTTTTTTGTGCAAACAGGACTACGATCAGCAAAATTCAAGCCAGCATCCCAATATGATGTACAATTTAGCAGTAAAAACCATCTGATCTTTTGTTGCCATGCATGTGGGGCTGGGACAATTTACAGGAGGCATCCTTGGAAGGTAAAGTATCTTTAGACTAAAGTTGGCAGCTAACTTCTGGTTGAAATGTTACTGGAGCAAAACTACATCTATCTGCAAATATTATGCAGGCAAAGTGTTCACTTATAAGTAAAAATTAAAAATTTACTAGCATAAAAACTATGCAAACAGACTGCACCCTGCACAGAAGAGAACCTTACTTTAAAGGGCTATGATGCCAATCTGGACAGACCAGAGAAAGGAGCTATAGAGTGAGGCTGACCCTGTATTTAAATCCTTAAAAGATACAACACACCACCACCAGAACTCTAGTAAAGCTTAGCTTTAACTCACTTTCCTTGTTTCAATCCGGAACACGAATTGCTCAAGGATGTAAGGACCTGACTGTATAATTTTTAGTGTATGATCAGAGCTGAGGCTTAATTTTTTGTGTTCCTTCATGTTCATAAAACACAGTAACAAATATTTTAATTGCAAGCTAGGTTACCACACATATCAAGTGTAATTCAAGCAGTAAGATCTTTGCTAGAAAAAAAATTATATAGTTTTTCTGCCTAGCTGTGCAATGAAAAAAGGGGAGGAGTTATTTTGAAATGTATGTAGTCTTATCACTTTTCCAAAAGATACCTCAAGGATTTCTTCATATTTTTTCACCGTTCTTTTTAGATCATCATCTTTTTCAGCAATTTTTTTGTGCAACTGTGTTGTCTCTATGTGATGATTTTCTATCAATTCAGCTTCTACTTCCTGGGCTTTACCTATAAAAAAAAAAGTCAGGCGATATTAAAAAAAAGCATATTTATTTTGTTAAATTATGGCACAACAGTATTAAAAAAAACTTAAAGACAACAGTGGAAGGCATCTATAAGGAAAACCTGTCAAGAAAATTCATTTTTTCCACACTGTCAGTGATAATTATGTCACTTGATCCTAATATGTATTAAGTTTGTTGTCTCTAGTTTGGTATCCAGAGTAATTTTTTCTACCTGATGCTGCAACTATCCTCTAAAAGTTAAGACCACAACCAATATTTATCAACTAATTCTACCTGCTACTCTATCTAGGGAAGTGATTGAAACATCTGCAAATCTTCAGAAATTCCTCACTTGCAGGGATACTTCCAGTTACTGTGGAGTCAAAAGATACTCCAGCCTACACGATGGTGGCAAAAGACAGAGAAAAGAAGCTGAAATATGCTGTACTCCATCTATAACCACATGGTACAGCAATCCGACATCATATCCAGTTGGTACCTGTTAGTGGTTACAGTGAACAAAGTCTGCAAGACGCAGCTAAGAAAATGCAATTCCAATTCCCAGATGGATCCAAGTTTCTCTAAAAGGCACTCTTCAGTGGCATATATTAAAAAATTGAGAGTGAAAGGTGTATACTGCTGCAGACAAAGTAGTATTAAAATGAAAACTTACCAATGTGCTTTCACCTCTCAAACCTTATTCTATTTTTTTTTTTCCTTTGTACATATGATAAAAAAACAAGTACCTATGGCTATAATGGGTAGCTCTTGCCATGACAAATGAAAGCAGAGTGCTAGATCAAAGATCCATCCTGCAGGGTAAGGAAGAACAGCTACATACGTGTTTTCCTAATTGTGCTACAATTAACATTTTTATGTTATTTCCCGAGCAAGGGAAGTACTTTCCCCAAGTTCTCTAGGCAGTCATAAAACACATGCTGTCTTTATCAGAATCCAAGGTAAAATTCCTTCTCCAAAACATCTGAAGATTGGTTTTCTGGCTATTTTACTGATTACAGTTGTATTAGTATTTCACTTACTGATAGTCTCTTGCACTGCGGTTTCCAATTCTCTTTCTTTCTGAGCCAGCTGAGTATTGAACTCTCTCATTAACTGCTTTAAGGTGGAGTTGTGCTTTAACTCAATGTCTTCTTGTTCATATCTGTACAAAAATGTTCAAAAAATACAGTGAGGAAATAAAATGTTTAAAGAGAGTGCTAGAACAGTTTAGCAAGGTAGGAGATCCGAGAATTTCTCCAAAACTATTTTAGAATAGGATGGTTTTGAATTAGATTAATTCTGTGGGATTCAGGGAGGCTTTTTGTACCCCTCCTATTGAATGCACCTGGAAGACATAGGTGTTTCATACAAAAAACAACCCAGAACTGAACCCTTCCAAAAGATACAGAGTTTTTGCTCAGGAAGATCAAGAAGGAAGTAAAGAATGTGCTGCATGAAAGCAGAATTTTTAGGGAATTCCTTGCTTGAGAAAACAGAGTGCTGAGCAGCATATCACATTTTTGTGCACTACATATGAACAACTCTTGAGATCATTTGAACATGAAGCTCTCAGTGCTAAGTTTTAAGAAGTTTGTTTCCTGTTTGAAGAAAACAGAATTATATTTTACGGTCTGTCAATGCTGAAAATGACCATCACTAAACCAAATCAAAAGCAGTATTACTTCACAAAAAGCCAACCCCCTTTTTAAATTGATGCCTCAAACAGTGTTTCATGTGTTCATGAAGTGCTACTTTCAAGTAGATCTTTTCTTGCTGTTTCTCTGTTTAGAAAAATGACAGAAAAATACTGCTCATTATTTCAGTGTTACAAATTGAGCTTTAAAAAAGTATTAATGAGGTTTTAGTGGTTAAAGATAAAGCAAAGTAATGGTAATGAGACCAGGAACAGAGAATTTACCTGATTTTCTGCTCCATTTCTTCTAAGGACTCCTTCTTTACTATGTCAAGCTCCTGCTGATGTTCTTTTTGCAGAGTACGTAAGTCTTTTTGAAGATTATTCACTTCTTTGCGTAGTTTCTGTTTCTCCCTTTCAGCCTCTTCCAGTTTAGCCTGCAAGTCCTTCTGCTGGTTCTGCATATCACCTAGTAACTTCTGCAGCTCCAAACCAGATTTATCCTTTTCTTCAGCATTTTCCTCAAAAGCTTTCAGACTGTCATTTCTTTCATCCAACTGTTGCTGTAGACTTTTTAGCTTTTCTTCATATCTCAAACTCATATCTTCCATTTCAATCTTATGTGTTTCATGTTCCTTCTCTAGGTTATTTTCCAACTCTTTCACCTTCTGTTCTAAAGATTGACCGACTGTCTCCTTTTCCTGCAATTTTTTCTGTAAGTCTCCAATCACATTCTCCATATCAAGATGGTTTTGTTCTTTAGCTTTTAATTCTTCCCTAGTGTTTGCTAAATCAGCACCACAACGTGCGTGCTCATCCACCAACAATGAGTATTTTTGGATTTGCTCCTCAAGTTCTTTCCTGAGGCTTTCAGTCCTACTCTGCTCCTCCTGATGGCTCTTCTCAACACATTCTAGTTTTTTAAGGAGTTCTTCCTGTTTGTTTTGCAGTTCTAGACGAGAGTCATTATTCTCTCGTTGTTCCTTTTCATACTTTTGCAACAATTCATCTTTTTCAGTTAAGCCCTTTTGTAACACATGCATTTTCTCTTCGTATGTCTGTTGGACACTCTCAAGCATGTTATTTTTTTCTTGTTCTATAGCAGCTTTTACACTCTCTACTTTTTGCAGCATTTCTTTCTCTAATTCTGCAGAATCTCTTGTTGATTTAATTTTTTCTTCTAAGGATGCAATTTTAGCCTCTTTGTCCTGTACAATTTGTTCCAAGTCTCTTAACTGATTCTCTCTATCTTGCTTAAATTGTTGTTCCTTTTCTTCCATCTGAGACCTCAACTGCCTTTTAATAGAACCAATTTTTTGCTCTGCCTTCTTTTTCACATCTGCCAGCTTGGTGCTGTTCTCTGCATTCAGTCTCTCTTCTAACTCTTTCAGTTCTTCCTCTTTGCTTTTAAGTATTGTGGACTTCATTTGATCAAATTCCCTCTCCTTTGCTTCAAATTCAGCCTTCAGTGAACATATTTGCTTCTCAAGGTTAAGCGCTTTCTCTTCAGCCTCCTTAAATCTATTGTCCTTTTCAAAAGCCACCTTCTCCGCCTGCTGGAGTTGCCAAGCTATCTCTTTTTGCTCTATGTCTTTTTGTTCATTATACTTTTTAAGTTCCTCCATCAAGGAATCATTTTCTGAAGTTTTCTGAGCAATGTGTTCTTCTAGTTCAGCAATTCTTGCTGCTTGGTTTTTTAACTTCACAGTTAACTCACTTTCTTGCTTTTCCCTCCTGTTTTGCTTTTGTTCCAATTCACTTTTTAAACTATCGAGATTCTTGCTTTGTTTAGCCAGCTGCTCCTTCAGTTTATTTAACTCTTCATCTTTTTTATTGGCTTCAATATTGCTTAACTCAAGTTTGCTCTGCAAATCTTTAATGGTATCATGATTTTGTGTAAATCTGGTTTGTGCTTTTTTCTTCCACTCTGACAGCTTCGCTGTGCAATGATTTATCTGCTCGAGAGCTGATGCTTTTTCCTGACTCAGCACTTCAACTCGGGATGATAACTCCTGTACCTGGTTTAACAACTGCAATTGATCCTCTTGATGTTGCTTGCTTAACAGAGACATGGCTGCTTCCTTCTCTGTTATACTGACTGTGCTTTCAAGTCTAACATTAAGGTCACAAATTGTTTTGTTGAGAGCACATATCTCAGATTCTTTTTCCTGGAGTTCCTCCCTCATTGAAGTGACAGCATTGATATTTTCAGATAACTCTTTCCTCAGCTGTGTTATGCAAGTTTCTTTTTCTGATGCTGCTTGCTTCTGATGCCCTCCCTCTTTTTGCAATTGTTCCTTTTCTGTTACAAGTCCTTCAATATCAGCTCTCATGGACATAATTAAATTGTCCTTCTCTTGCAGCTGTTGCATTGACTTTTGCAGAGAAGTACTCGCAACAGAGTGATGCTCTGTTATTTCTCTAAGTTGAGCTTCTAGTTCAGGAATCTTTCTCGTTTTAATTAATACTGCTTCTTTAACTTTTGCAGTTTGGCGCTCACAATCTGCAATTTTGCATGTCACTACGCTGATTTTTTCATTACATTTTTCAATTAATTCATTGCTTTTTGTTTGCAATAAAGCTTCAGCATTCTTCCAGTAAGCATCTAACTGGGCCGCAAGTTCTCCTGACTGCCTTTTAAACTCAGCTTCTTTTAGCTGAATTGCCTCTATTTTTTTCTCATAATTTTCATGATCTTTATACTGAGAAGACTGCACAGTTTGCAGCTTCTTTTCAAGTGTTTCCAGTGTATCAGCCAGCTCAGTAATTTTGGCTTTGTCCTTTTCTTCCACTTCTCTCTGTTTACTGAGCTGTTCCTGAAGTCCTGATTGTTCCTTCAGGGATTGATTTAGATCACTTTCCAATTTTTTCAACTGTGTTTTCAGCTCACTTTCCTTATCTGACAAAACATTCACCTTAGCCTCTGACTGCCTCAGTTGTTCTTGCAGTTCCATCAGGGTCTCTTCCCTTTTCACCTGTTCTTCCTTCAGTTGGGTTATTTCTCTTCTGGAGCCCTCCTTCTCAGCACTGAAGGTGGCAAGTTGCTGTTTCAGGTCTCCAACTTCCTGCTCTTTCTCTTGCAGTTCCATTTCACGTTTTTCCTGGAGCTCTTCAATCTGCTGATTGAGTTTCTTTTCCCAACTCTGGGTAATTTCTTCCAACTCCCTCCTATGAGCCTCAATAAGACTCTCGAGTTGCTCTTTCTGATTAGATTCCAGTTTTGACACAGCATCATTGATTCCGGCTGAGCTGGTGTGTGCCATTTCCAACATTTTAGCATTGAATTCGCTCTCTTTCTGACTGAACTCTAACTGCTTGTTTTCAAGCTCTTTTTTCAGTTTAGCTTCCTGTTCAGCAAGTTTCTGTTTGAAAGTTTCCTGCATACCTTTTGATTTCTGTTTAATTTTCTCCATTTTGTTCTCCTGACGTTTGAGTTTACTTTCGTATTCTCCTTGTAAAGTGCTAATTCTCTCCTCTGCAGCCAACAGCTTCTGGTTAAGCTCTTCCACTTGCTTGTTCTGTAACTTCTTTGTATGTTCAATTTCATTTTCCCGCTCATTTAGACTTCTCTTTGTCTCATCAGCCTCCCTTTGTAGATCCTTCAATTGACATTCATACTGTTGTGTTAGTGAGGTTAGTTTTTGTGTATTTTCATTGCTTTGTTCATGCAAATGCTGCTTCAGGTCATGTACCTGAGAGATGTATGCCTCTAACTCCTTCTTGACTTCATTCAGCTGGGATTCAGTTCCTTCTAGCTGCTCACTAAGTTGCAACTTTTCACCTTCAAGATCTGTCAGCTTTTGCTGCAGCTTTGCTACTTCCTCTTCATAACTCTTTGCCTGCTCATTAGAAGAACTCCGATGACTCTCTGAAAGCTCCTCTAGCTTTGCAGACACTTGGACAAGTTCAGCTTCAGATCTTTCTGCAGATTGCTTTAGTTTCTGTTCATGTGCTTTTAGTTCCTCCAGATGTCTGTCTTTCTCCTCCAATGATTGTTTCAGTTTGTTGAGTTCCTCTTTGAGTACCTTCTCAACACCTTGAATAGACATTTCATGCTCTTTTAACATCATTTCAACCTCTTCATTATGCCGTTTCCTCTCTTCTTCCAGCTTTCCTTCCAATTCTTGCTTTGCTTCGCGCATTTTAGCGTTCAACTCTGAGAGCTCTTGTTCTAAATCATGACGTATTTTTAGTGCTTCTGATAGCTCCGAAGACAGTGCTTCTAATTCTGTTTGTTTCACATCAAGTTTTTCTAACGTTTTTTCATTCATTTCTTCTATGTGTGCAAGGAAAACTGATTCTTTCTCTTTTACAATTGTATCCATCTCTTGTTCTTGTTTCTCTCTCATTTTTTCTATTTCAGTTACTTGCTGCTGCTTTAAGATTTGAAGCTTTTCTGTCCAAAACTTTTCCTGCTGCTGTTTCACGTTCTCCAATTCTTTCTTGTGTTTTTCAACTATATCATTGATTTCTTTATTGTGCTGCTTTTTTTCAGACTCCATCAGACTACTTAATTCCTCTGATTGCCTTCTGTCATCTTGTGAATACTTTGCAAGGGAGCTTTCCAGTTCAAGAATCCTCTGTTAGAGGACACAGTTTTAAAATAATATGAATATTCATAAGATAACAAGTTGACTAAATTTTTAAAAATCTCACAAGGTTCACATAACAAGTCACTTATTTAATTATTTTTAGTGAATATACATTTTTTTTAAATATAAGCCTTACATTCATGTAGTTCGCTCTAAACTTTCTTCCTTTTCTATTTCACTGCAGTGAAAATACATACAATCAAAACTTGGAAAGAATTAAACTAATTCAAATAAAATAATTCACATGACATTTATGAGAGATGTTCACATATTCTTATTAAGCTACACACAGGATGAAAGATTTCAAAAGTCTACACAAATATTATGGAGCTCTGCACATATCTACTGATTTGTCTTAATTCCACCTCTCACGGAAATGCTGCTGCAAAGTTAAAATGCTTCTGTAGGCAAAACTTCCAAACTAACATTTGAGAGTGCTGGAAGAATGTACAAACTTGCATTAGCAGATAATACAATCTTACATAAAGCAAAGGACACTTCAAAAATTTAAGCAAATTTTTACTTACTCGAGTATCCTTATAAGAGTTTCTATGGTAGCGGTACCCAGAAGTTAAATAGTTTAAAGTTCAACTTTCCCATACAACATACATAAAAACTATGTAGATGGATACAAATTCCTATCCCATGCTATGATATAAAGTGAATGTATTTCCATATTTTGCCATATAATCTTGTAAAAAACTAGAGACTGCAGCATACCATGGCAATACATTAAATTTCTGTCACTACAAGAAGCATTGTGATAGAAGTACAACCCAATCACAATAAATCCACAGTATTTGTAAACTTGTCACAGTTAAACATATACTGGAAGGAATTATTGTAAATGTTTAACCCTTTCAGAATCTTTACTCACAGTTCTATAAGTCTCTACTTCTTGATGCATCTTCTGCACTTTCTTCTCACACTCTGACTGTATTGCTTTCTTCTGCAGCTCTAATTCTTCTAAGGCGAGGGATTCTTGCTGCTCTTGTTCTTGAAGGGTTTTTAAACACTCACTCTGATTTTTTTCCTGTATCAAAAATTATAATTAAACCAATAAAATATACATATAGGCATCACACCTTCAAAAACAGTGTAATAGGATATTTACAAACCAGTTAATAGGAGTCATACACTAAACACCTGTATTTTCTCCAAATACATATAAAGTTTGTATTTCATCCATGAAAACAAAATTGTTATAAATCACTTCCATTTTCTCTTCTTGGGAACCACTTGTCTTCTACTTCGCTTTGTATGAAAAATGTAATGAAATCCAGCCTTTCATTTTCACTTGTTTGCCATGATTAATTGAGAGTAAGACCTTGGAGGAATAAAGGTCTGTCCTCACTTGATTCCACTGCTAACGTGTTTTAAAGTTTCTGTTCCTTATAATTAAAAAAATAACCTGAGAAACAGGTAGAAAAATATAGTCAGGAAAGGACTGTCAAAGTCCCTCAGTCCTAGTCACCAACCATCGTGGAGGAGCACAAAAGAGAATCTACTGTTTGTTAAGTAAAATTACTGATGATGTAAAGTAGATTACAGCTTATGAAAAAGAGCAAAGAATCCCAGCCTGACCTAAGAGAAATTTTTTTTCTTAGGTCAAACACTATGAATAGTTAACCCTGTTCACATAACACAACCAGACCTAATGATACCAACACTTCTCAAATAACAGCCTCATTCTTTGTACCTCTTTTCCTCTAGATGCTATGGCTAATCATCAATGATCCAGAGGAAGAAATTAAAAAAACACAAGTCTAACAAGAAGAATTTTCAAAAAAGGAAGTCCTTCCCACAAGTTGCAGCTGCTAGTGAGTAGTGATAGTGATTAATTATCATTATCCTGTCTGGATCATTGCTGCTGCTTTCCCTTCATGTTGCTGAAGTCTCCGAGCCCTTTGACTTTTGGAGGACAGTCAGACCTTTGAACACAAAAGGACTCTCATTGCAGAATAGGGTCAGATTGAGACTTCTAGTCCCGCCTCACACATGGAGAAATATCTTTCTACACATTTAAGGGATACTTACAAGAGCTGTCTTCATCTTCTCCTGGAATGCCTTTTCTTGGGCCTGTAATCTCTCATTTAGCTCCTGATCTTTGCTAGCCATTTCTTTTTTATGGAATTTTTCCAGTTCAGCAACACGCTCCTCTGAAGACTTCTGTGAATCAAGGTCAGAAAAAAATAATTTCAAAATATTAAATAATAAACCACTTTGTATTATTTCTTAATAAGAAAAGCAGTTCAGCAGAGAGAGGAAACCAGAACCATCTCTTTGCTCTCTTTGAATAAGTAACAATCACTTGGAGCGCTTAATATTAAGCTCTGACAGTTCTTATTTTCAAGCTTGAAATTATGCAATCTTCCTTCTCAACCCTTTCACAGTTCTGCCATTAACTTCTTTCTTGACTCCTTTTAAAGTCTCAAGTGTACTTCTAGTAAATAATTTTATTAAATACGGTGAAACAAAGCAATAATTTTCATTTTACATGCCTCCAATGTACTGATTCTAAATGGTTAGCAAAAAAAAAAAAAAAAAAAAAAATCGATATGGGGAGTTTTCTACTTCGTCTTAAGTAAATCTTTAATCCCAGAAATTAATTTTTATAGAATTTATTAAATAGAAAAAAAAATTTAACGAAGTTCTGATACACCAATGTATTTTACAACTATAGTTTAATTGTAATTGAATGATTAAATTAAAAGCCAATAATACAGGGTGAGTTTCAACTTTTACCTTCATAATCTCAACCACCTCTTGTTTCACTCTGGTTAACTC
>NW_010104409.1:0-16261 GCF_000699245.1 Pterocles gutturalis | reverse complement strand
CCTCTCTTCCTCACTTGCCTTTTCTACTGCTTTGATTTTTTCATCCATTTCTGCCTGCAATTTTTTCCGGGCTTCCTCTGTCTTTTGGGCCATACTCAGAGCCCTCTCAAGCTCTTCAAAAGCTGCAAAGAAAAAAAAAAAGTATATGATAGTAGAGAAATATCTATGTCCCTCGACAGAAGAACAGAGTTCTCAGTAACTGTAAATAACACAAGTAACAGCAGAATGAACTTAGGAATCCATCAAGAATTCACATGGGTTTATTATCTAGAAAGGAAAGAGAACGTACAAATAGCTGTGAATGTCTTCCAATATATTCTGTAGCTTCTATTTCTTCCTCTAAAATAACCATAAAATATATAAACCATCTACATAAACTATGACTCCCCTTCTAGCTATATGTACTGAATAACTTTGAAGAACAGGAAAAAAGCTGCATGAAAGAAAGGCAACTCCCAAGTTGTTCTTCCACTCAGACAAGCACACAGAAAAATAAACCAGGAATGACTGCTATGCAAGAAATTCCTTACTGAATCATGAAAGAGTTCTTCATGAAAAGAACACTAAAGTATAACACCAGTCACTTTATTTACGTAAGAATTGTTCACTTCAAACGGTACAACCTAGATAACCTTCTCTTTAAACTGTGGGTTTAGTGGAGTCCATACAGCTAGTTTTGCTAATTTCATTATTCGCTATTTACTTTTTAATGGAAACCACTATCAATGCAGTTCAAAGACAGTGGAAAAATGCTTGTGTGTTATGAAGACTAACCTGTGCCTCTAAACTTCATAAATAAAAGAAAAAAATATTAAGACTTGCTCCCAGAATACTTGAGTATCTATAAGATGTTACACTCAAGCTGCAGTGATTAAATTTATTTACATTTCCATGAGATGCACAAGTCTGCTGAAATATTTTAATTTACAAATTGGAAGCAATAATTCCACAGCTGCTTCCCATGTTAAGAAGTATTCTATAACATACTTTGTTCACTTCATAGCAGATCATTTAGATATAAAAAGAAAGCAAATAAATTCCCATGTTGTGACCTTTTTTTATTATAATTTAATACCAGTATCTGAGTTCCTCACTGAAACTGATGTCAGAATCTATATAGAATTACACAAAACCAGAATTTGATCACTATTAGGGAAATCTCTTTTCCTGAATGATCATGAATGTGGAAAACCCCTGCTTCATATCAAAGGAAAGAACAGTCTACTATAAGGTTAAATTTTCCTTAAAAGAACTTTGGCAAAACATCTCTGTAAAATTCAAAATCACAGTGCCAATATCAAGACTGTAATTTATCAGAGCACAAAAAACCTACAAATACATTACTCTGCTATACCCTGAACTACTTAGGTACTATTCTGGGAGCAGACAGAATAAAATAATTTTTAAAGTGTTATTTAGTATGCTAAGCTTTCTTCCACTTAGTTTTGCCCTCAAAAGAAAATCATAACAGACACACATATCTCTAGTTTCCTTGATTCAACATTACTTAGTAGGCATTCACAGCAATTCTCATAATCATTGTGGTTTTTTTAATCTGTCTTTAATAACATTCAGGCACAAGCTTGAGAAGTAAACAATAATTTCCATTCCACATCTTCTGATACCATTCAAAACTGAAACTTTTAACCACAATCTATACTTTTGAGGCAATGCTGCAAATATGTTTTCAAGTAACTTAATTCCATAAAATTGCATTCACTCAAATTCTGACCTTTTCCAGAACTTTCTTCTGTTTTCTGAGGAAGCCCCTCTCTGACTATTCACAGCAACAATCATGTTTGAGGGCAAAACAGGGTTGTTACTGACCCTGGCAATACCAAATCACAACACTGCATCCACTTTTTCACTCCTGGTTCTCCTTAAATAATAAATACTAAAACTCATTACAAAAAAATTAAGAGCACTAGAGATTATTTCAAACAGCAAAACTGTCTAAAACATAATGCAAGCATGCACGAGACTTATAGCTCCTTACTTTCCAAGCACAGCTCTTCACAGTCCCCATCAAAGCATTTACCAGGTGGGATCCGCAGGACTCAAATCCTCCCCCCTCGCCACCCTGAGCACAACTCAGTTAGGAACACAGCCCGCGCAAGTGCGTTTGGAGAACAGTGCTGACTTCCCTGATGTTCCTCTCAGCCCTAACAAAAGCACTCACAGCCAGCAAAATTGGCCAAGCCCTTCAGCATTACAGCATCATAAACGGCTTTTTTTAAAAAATCCAAACCTACAGAGTATAGCTTGAAAATAAAGCCTACAAGTAAAAGATTAACTTATTTCACTCTTCCATACACATTTGCTGATTCTTGTTCTGAAAAACATCTTTTTGTTTGAGAGACCTGTTACTTTGCAAAAGGAAAGAGAATGCATTTGCCATAGCCCACAAATCCGCTAAAGAGAAGATCCAGGTTCACACTAGGATTGACTACCGATATGTTATAGCTGAGCAACATGCAGTATGACAGCTGCATCGCCCAAATCACAAGCAGGATGCTAATACTAAAGCTAGACAAAAGCTGATGGATCAAACGCCAAGGGGGTATGAAAGCACAAAGAAGCAACACTCCACAGAAACACACTCAGCTCTCTAGAAGTTAAATTATATGCGTCTCAGGCACTTTTAGCACTTAAGCAAAATAGAACATTTTTATTCAAAGCAGTTAATTCTAGTGTAGCATGACAAACTGAGTTTCAAACCAGCAGTGGGCTAAGCTATCGTCAAGTAGACAGAACATGGTCTAAATTATTATTAGTTTCAATCTATGGGAGACTTTTAATTCTACTGTGGATAAAAGCCTGGAATAAAAGTCCATGTTTTTATCCAAATAAATCTATTCTGAATGCACAGGGTAAGGACTCTCTCTGCCTGTATTGTTCCCCAACCGGTAGAGCTGCTGTTGAGGGAAGATCTTTTAAACAAGGTACTGGTTAAGTGAAGTCTCACGAAGGCACAGTGGCAAATCAGAAACAGCTAACATCCACACCAACAGTCTCAAGTGAGTCTTGCAAAATCCCATTCATGTGACCAAGCCAGACAAACTGGGAACCTTCCCGTGCAGTATATAAATTACAAAAATGAGCCTGAGCAGAGTTTAAAAAGTGCAAGGTTGTAAAATTGATTATTTTTTTTTTTTTTAACAAAACATGTGCTGGAGAGTTGACTGCTTTACATATGCTACTCCAAAGTACCAGTCTCTGTTCCCTTCACCTTGCCTCTCCTACCTGGTGTAACACCAGTCCCCACTGCAAAGACTTCTTGCTTACTCTCCTGGTGCTGCAGATGTGTTAAATCTTCAACTACAGTGCCATCTACTGCTGAAGATGGTGAAGAAAGCACGAGATGGCAAAGGAGGGATTTACATGTTTTCTTACTGAAAGCTGAGAGCAGGCATCTTAATTTCCTATAGCTGATTTGTGCATCTGAGCAGGATTTTAAATGCACAGTCCAAGCTTTTTGCTTCTCTGTAGAAAGGTGCAAAGCATACATTAATTAAGCTTGCATAAGAAATGTTGCCTACAAAGAACGGCCAAGTACAGCAAAATGAATTTGCTTTCTAAAGACTTTTTTTGTTTACTGTACAGAATATAAATAAGTCAATAATCTGCATCCTGACAACTCAGGAAGGACTTATGCCAAGGAGTCTCAGGAGAAACAAACTTCAGTTACCAGTGTATTGGGTTTGTGTGGCAAGGTTTTCATAGTGGCGGGGGCTACAGGGGTGGCTCTGTGAGAAGCTGCTAGAAGCATGTCCAGTAGAGCCAATGCCAGCCTGCTCCAGGACTGACCCACCGCTTGCCAAGGCCGAGTCCAGCACTGATGGTGGCAGCACCTCTGTGAGAACACATTTAAGAAGCGGGAAAAAAACTGCGCAACAGCCTGCAACCAAAGAGAGGAGAGAGAATATCACAGAGGAACAACTCTGCAGACACCAAGGCCTGTGAAGAAAGACCGGAGAAGGTGCTTCAGGTGCCAGAGCAGATATTCCCCTGCAGCCCGTGGTGAAGACCATGGTGAGGCAGCTGTGCCCCTGCAGCCATGGGGGGTAATGGTGGAGCAGGTATCTACCTGCAGCCCATGGAGGAACCCACACCTGAACAGCTGGATGCTCGAAGGAGGCTGGGACCTCATGCAAAGCCTGTGCTGGAGCAGGGTTCCTGGTAGGACCCATGGACTCCTCGTAGGAGCCCAGGGTGGAGCAGGTTTGCTGGCAGGACTTGTGAGCCCAGGGGGGACCCGCACTGGAGCAGTTTGTTCCTGAAGGACTGCACCCTGTGGAAGGGATCCACGCTGGAGCAGTTCTTGAAGAACTGTAGCCCATGCAAAGGACCCACATTGGAGAGACTGTCTCCCATGGGAGGGACCCCATGCTGGAGAAGGGAAAGGATGTGAGGACTCCTCCCCGTAAGGAAGAATGAACAGCAGAAACAACCTGTGATGAACTAACCACAATCCCTGTTGCCATCCTCCTGCCCCACTGGAGAAGAGGGAGGTAGAGAAAATCAGGAGCAAACTTAAGCCTGAGAAGAAGAGAGGGGTGGGGAGAAGGTGTTTTATTTGAAGATTTGGTTTTATTTCTCATTATCCTACTCTGATTTGATTGGTAATAAATTAAACTAATTTACCCAAGTCGACTCTGGTTTGCCCGTGATGGTAACTGGTGAGTGATCTCTACCCATCTGTACCTAGACCCACGGGGCTTTTGTGATATTTTCTCTCTCCTGTCCAGCTGAGGGAGTGATAGAGCGGCTTGGTGGGGACCTGGCATCCAGTCAGGGTCAACCCACGACAGCCAGTAAATTTACAAATGCTATAAATAGCTTTGTTGAATTAAATGTAAATAGTCTATGTACATTGCAAAGCATAAAAAAAAAATTAGTTGTAGTTAGTTCAAGTAGAAGTGCCTGAGAAGCACAGAATTTACTTTTTAGAGCGCATTTCAAGCACCCAATGTGTGATGTAAGAAAAAAGAGCCCTTACCCCAGTCCTGTTCATACAAGGCTTGGGAAAGGCACCATGATTCACTTATTGGCATGTGTGGATGCACAAAAACAAGAAGCTCTGTGAGATCTCAACATAATGTACCTCTAACTACAAAATAAATGAACTTCAACTGGGGAGACGATGTTACAGTTTACACACCATGCACAAAATAAGCATACACATATTTTCACTATTTCAATACACAAAAATGCATTAACTTTAAATCAAACACTGGAGCATTTCACTAAAGTCACTGAATTACAAAGAAAAAAGCCAGACACTTAACTCTAGGCAAGTTAATAACATGAGGTGGAAAAATATACCACTTTTCAGCCTGCAATATAGCACTATGAAAGTAAATTCCAAGTATAAGTGTATTATGCTTATCCTCATTTTGCTACAACATAAATGAAATTAACATTTCTACAAACATAACATTCCATTAAGTCAATTCTTCACTAAATCATGATACAGGAAAAGAGAAGTCTTGAATTTAAAGTCATATTAACTATCCAAGAAACAGAACTTTAAACATGTTGACTTAAAATACATGGGAACTGCCAAATTCCTAAAACTGGTACAACTCAAAGGTTGTGACCTATAAGTAGTTTCAGGCACTCCCAATATTAATGGTGGTTTTTTGAAATACCTGAACAATTTAGTTCAACTGTATTAAACTACACTTCCATTGTATGTCACAACATTTTTGGAATGCATAAAGCCAAGGAAGTAATAGGAAAACCTAATAAAGGTCAAGTTACAATTCTGCCTATCTTAGAAGCAGTATTAGCTAATTTTCCAAGGGTTCCAACATTTATATATAAGCATGCTTCACAGAGTACAAAAATAAATGCGCTTAAAGGTAAAGTGGGTGCTCATGCACCATAAAAATTATCAAAAGTACTTTAAAATTTTATTTAAAAGAGACCATATTTAACACACAATCTACCCCTAGAAAAGTGCAATGTACTCAACGCATTATTCATAAGTGAAATTACTTCTCACTACAATAGTTAAGTTTTCCAGGTATCCAGAGCATCATCTCTAACTCATTTTCAGCTTCTAGCTATGCAAAGCTGAGGAAATTACTGTATTAACCAGAGTGTGTAGATATTACTTCATAACTAAACTTTCTACAGTTTCAAAAAATGTTGTGTTTCAGACAACTACGACAATAACTTAATATCTACAGAAGTATTAAAATATTCTCCAGCTTTTTTTTTTTAAGTGTGAAGAAAAGCCGCCTGGTCTCCAAGAAGTGAACAAAATCCAACTTTAGCAGGACTGCTTTACTTCTGAAATATAAATTTCCAGAACTAAAAAGACACATGCAACCTGAAAGGGTAGAAAAGGAGGGCACCTAACCAAAATGACTGTTACTTTCCCAAGATGGGTGTTCAAGCTGCTTTTCTGTATTATGACAGAATGATCTATCCAAACTAATCTTTAAAATTCAAAGTGTTGATCTAAATCTACAGAGATTTAAAATAAACCCCTACGAACTGTATTGTTTAAACTTCACATCGCTTTTTAGAGAAATAAAATATGCAGTGTTTTATGCAAACGAACTACATCTGAGCTTCTGACAAAAGAGCGAACTCCTTTAGATTCCTGAGAGAGCAAACTAAATTTTTCTAGAAGAATTTTGATAGACAAAGTGCAAAACAATTTCACTCATTAAAAAACAAAGGTGGGGTGGACTTGACCTTTTAACTTAGTGTCAAGCAAATGGAGAACTGCAAGCACACATAATTAACGTTACCCAATTTCCATCAAAAGCAAACTAGAGCACGTAACAGTCATATAACCGCTAGGTTCCAAGCCTGAAGTGAAAGAATGATCACTGCTGTTTCACTAAAAAGAAATCAGAAATGCTTCCGCTACGATTATGGAAAAAAAAAGTGCTTTTTATGGTTGTAACACATCCTCTTGTTTCTACTTCTTCCCAAGCGCTTATACACTCACCGCTATGTTTTCTACATAAAATACTAGTGGCATTATAATGATAATTTATAGATAGTTGCAAGCTTCCCTCCTGAAGTTATACCAGCACACAGCTCCATCAATATTTTCTCCTACAAACAAGGAAGTACAGCTGCCCTTCAGCAGTTTCCTTCCTAACTCCAGCTGTATTGATAACAGAGACAAACCAGTCAAAACCATCCCTGAACTCTGCTGACCAGAGGTGTAGTTAGTAATGACACCAGCAGGGGTAATATGTAGAACATTAGGAAAACAAGCATCTCTTTAATATCCATTCCAAACAACAACAGATAAAAGAGTCAAAAAGACCATGCAGATGCTTTCTCATGTTTAAATGTAGAAGCTAATAATCTCCAGAATTTCTTACCAGCTCTTTCAGATTTTTCTTTCTGTTCTTTTAATTCCTCGCCTTTTGTAGTTATTTGTTTGATCCGAGCACGCAGTTGGGCTATCTCCTCCTCCTTCATTTCCAGTGTTTCATGCATTTGTCGCTTTGTCTCTGCAATTACCATGCCCTACGGAAAAGGTCTTTGTGATAAAAAGCTAGCAAATAAATAAAACATACAGCCAAAGAAATTTCAAGCCAGGACACAATCCTCGTCAGGAATACCCTTTATAAATACAAGACCAGAGATCATAGTATTTTTCTATGTCAGAAAACAGAAAATGCTAACAAAAAAATAAGAATAGGGATTATTTTGAAGAGTAGACAAAATGTATTTAGTGGTGAACTCCTCAAGCAACTGTGGACCATCAGAAAACTTCTCCCTCTGATACACATATGTTTCTCTGAAATGTGCATTCTGTGAACACAGTAAAACTAAAAGCATTGTACCATCAGTGGTTCTCCTTAGAGATCATGCACATATAAGCGTTAGTCATGTTGCTTATTACGCCACCAGAAGTTACTCCAAACTTAGACCAAGTACCACGACTGGTACCTTTAAGGAATAAAAAACTAAGAAACTTCATATTGCTAAGAAACTACAGTTACTTTTTCCTTCATTGGTGATTTTTTAATTAATTTACATTGTATCTCATCTTCATTATTGTCTGGGGTTATTTTGTTTGGTTTACGCTGGCATTGAGGAGTGTATTCAGCATATTTTTTCCATCTTAAATAACATCATCTTGCAGTATTAAGTATAACCAAGCAGACAAATATGCTCAAGTATCTATACAATAAAATTCTCAGGAAGCTTAAATTACTTGCTTATTAAAACACAAATTGAACCACATGAGACAACTAAGAACAGCTTCTAACACCAAGAAGCCAGATATTTTGAGTTTTAAACATCTTAATCAAAAACTACACAGAGTTTAAAGCAAATTTTTTTGCCTACCTTGTCCTGTTCTAGCTGCTCAATCAAATTCTTTGCATCACGCAGCTGCGTAATCAGTTTAGTCTTCTCAGCCATGTGAAGGTCCTAAAAAAAGACCCCAACCACAAGTTTAAAGCACTGCCACCTGTAAGAAAATGCCTTCTTCTGACAAACAGCATAGGTTTGGCTCTTACCCGGCACTATGCCTTGGAGGAAGAACAGAGAACAGAATGCAGAGAAATTAAAGTAGGCAGGTTTAAACTACCTTTGAATCTCTCAGTGCTAGGCTGCTTCATGGCTTCCATAATAATTCAGATACCTGAAGGCTTTGTTACAGCCTCCACAATTCTCTCACACATGTCAGAGCTGCTACAGTAATGGGCAAAAACATGTCTACAGCACCCACTTTATTACCTCCATCTCAACTTACAAGAGGATCTCAGCAATGCAGCAGAATTGTTCATTATGGGCCTTGTTCTGGAAAAGGTCCTTAAAATACTCGAGTCTTTCAGAGCTCTTTCAAACTTGGCTCAGAGACCAAGATAGAGAAGAGAATCTGACCCCCAGAACTGAAGCTCAGTATAGCTATAGTTATCACATTTTCATGTTTCCATCACTATCAGCCACCTTACTTTCACTCCATACTTGGCATTAATGGCCTTAAAAGGAAAATTAAGCAAAAATATTAGATTTAGCTTTGGGACTGCACTTATGTTATCTTCACTATATTGTGCTCTCCAATGTTCTGCCTTTCTTTGTTTTCTGTTCATTTACATAACTGATGCCTCTTCCACTGTGGCTTAAAGGTTCAGCTTTGCTCTACTTTTCTCACTTTACCTCCTCTCTTCTGTGCTAGGACAGTCTTTTCCTCATCTCAACTTCCCACAGCCACTTTATTTCTGATACCATTGTGATGGTTATTCATACAGTAAGGCTTCATATCCTTTTTTAGAGCTTTTTGAGTAATTACTCAATGTGTTCACTCCACATGGGTTCTGCACCTTTAACTCCAAAAACCTACTGGGACAGGTTGTTTAATGGTTTGCCTTATTAATAAATTTTGGAAATACTCAAGTTCTTACTGTGTTTTAGTAGCTATCCATAAAGTTAAGAGTATTTTCCATACTTTCATTTTCTCCAGTTCCTGAAGCCTCTCTTCTAACTGTTCTTGAAGTGCCTCTTTCTCGTTGGTTAACTGGGCGCAGCGCTCCTTATTTGACTGAATCATCTCCTTACAACGCTGAAGCAGGTTCTCTTGGCGGTTCACTCTCTGATTAAGAGCTTCCAGTGTTTTAACAGAATCTTCATTACCCTCTACAAGACAACATACCAACATTATCATATGCACACCACTTCCAAAATACAGAGCTGCATTCATCGTTCACATTGTGGGTGACTCGCAGGTCTCTAAAGAAACTTGGGAGAAGTCTGCAAAGCTTCCTAGCGACTCCTATAACTGCCAGAAATATGCTAAACATACATAGAATAGTAAATAGAGTCTTTAACCCCAAATCAATTTACAAAATCCCAGTTACTAGGCAAGCTTCAAAACTAAACTATTATTCAACAAGGTTTTCTATGCAATTAAAAAGTCATCATGATTTATAAACCTGCCTGCTGCTACTAACAGAATATTCACAAGCAAGAAAAAATGCCAAGCAAAGCAAATCACATCTCTCAAGTACCAAGCACACAGATTCCTGCTTTCCCAGGGCTGGGTATGATGTTAATTCTAAAATATCCAGGTTGGCAACTGGATAAAGGCCACATTTAGCATCCTTCCAAGCTGTACTCCCCTCTGTGTGAATAGCACATTGGGTAATATTTTTCTGTGCTCTGCTCTGATGCTCTGGAGGCTGTAGGAGTACTTGGCATGCAATAGGATCAGACAAACTCAGAGGTTCAGTTCATGACCATAAGTCTTACACACTATAGTCCAGAAGCAGACTCTACCACAATAAACATCTTGAACCCTGATTCTTAGGGACCGAACACTTACATTATTTCCTAAGCACCACAAAATACATGACAAGAAAATCTCTCATCTAACCCTTCATATCAACCTAACATATAGAAATCATAGCAGATGCCGAACAAAGAATTTCAAGATGCATGTGTATCTCTGAACCTTACTTTTTATAAAGGATATAAATGAATGACACTTTCCCACAGACCAGCATGATAATGTCCCTTGCTCAGTAATCAAATAAACACAATACTGGGAGTCCCATAACTCAAATAATGTGAGGAACACTTAGATTATACAATAGCATGAATATCAAATTTGGTCTTTGCTTTTACTTTTTCCTGAGAAAGCAAAAAAAAAAAAAAAAAAAAAAAAAAAAAAGAAAAAGGGATAGACTGGCAATTGGTCCCCCTCGCTAAACGCCAGCGACAGGTCCTTGCTTATGGGGACAGAATCTCTTACTCATGTTAAGTGGGGATCATAACAACCCCTAGAGCAAAAGCAATAATTACAATACTATCTTCATTATTGACAAAGGCAAGACATATCACATTCGAATTCTTATGAAAATTTTGTATCTTAGAAGGGTTATCCTGTCCTCTAGCTGCCCCACTGTTTTCAAAACAATCACCTCCTTCTAAAAAATTTATCCTTACTGTGACATGTTCAGTCCAAAGTATTGTTACTCCATCACAAATAACAGCAGGCTTATTCCCCAAAATTCAAGAGCTCTTGAAAAAGTCACAATACCTACCATTGCTTCCTGGTTCCACAGTATTTTCAGTACCGATGTCTTTTGCTGGACTTTGAACTTGCGGTTCAGATTGGATATTCGGATCAGGCAATTCAGTGCCTATCTGACCATTCTGTAACCTCTGTTTCAGCAATGATACCTAAACAAAATGTTCCTTTTGTTAAAACAACCAAGGAATCTAAGTAGATCATGTTTTTGTCTTCAAAATCAGAGACAGTTAAATAAAATTGGTATCAGCAAGTACAGAAATTAAAAACCTGTCTGAACTTTGAAAAACCTGTCTGAACTTTTTTTAGCTTTTTTAAAAATCAGAATTATGCTTCCAATTAACAAAAATAGTATAAGTGGAGAAACAAAAACCAATTAAGCAAAACATACAAATTTTGCCAAAGCAATTTTAGCTCAAACATCTGCTAATGTTACATTCTTGATAACAAAGATATTACAAAGGTATTAAAGTGTAGATCAAACAATCATAAAGATGCACTTAATTTCTAGATAATCATAAACTCTCAAAGTTTTACAACATCACAGCAATTATTATAAAACAGGGATATGCATTACTGGAAATAACATAATTTTAAAAAAACAAGTAGGAAGAGCAGTATCATACCTGAGTTTGCAGGACACTAATAAGTTGATCCTTTTCTTCTAAGGAAGCATCAAATTCCTCTTGGAGATGTTTCTTAGCCTGTTGATCCATCTGCAGCTCCTGAGAATCATAAAGAAACACATCTCAAATGAAAACTGAAATGTGAATTTAAAAGGCCTATCAAAATATTACAAAATAATATTTAAAATACCTCTTCGCAGTTGTGACCCTAAAATAAAACCATAAAGTGGATATTTCTTTTACTATACAACATTCCACACAACATAAGAAAAAAGCCCCCCTGTAATACCAGCATTAAAGCAACAAGAGTCTAGCTTTGTAGCAAAATTACCAAGGATTTTTTCTTCCTGAAAATAAATGTGGGGATCACTTCAAGCTAGCTCCTGAAAGCTGCTTTCCATGCACACATTTCTCCTGGAAGTTGAAGACTGCACTTCAGTAAACTAGATTCTTCATTTAGCCACCAGATTAAGTCAACATAAACAGCAGAAATGTAAATTTCTCTTATGCTCATTCAATATGCTAGCATTCTAATATGACAAATGCCAATTACAAGAGCAGAAGGTTGGCTTTTTTTATTCCTCAAACATGTCTCAAATGAGAAAGCCACAGAATGCTAATTAAGAGAACTTAACTATGTGGCTTTACTTGCTACTTAGTTGCATTCATTTGGCTGAAGACCTTTACAAACTTGCAGATGTTGCCTAAATACATTCACAGGATCTACATGATCTTATAAAATACTGCCTTGAGGAGATTTCTTTTACTTACTTCCTATGCTTTTCAAGTTTAAATATTGTAATTTCTTTACGTAATTATTGTTCTAATACAAAATAAATGTATTTAAAGTTAAATTAATTCACATCTAACTGCTTATTGAGGGAATCAGAACCATAGACATTTCATGCATGCACTACAAATAATTTCCATAATTTGTATTTTAATTTTTTTTATTTATATATATACTTCATCTATATATATCTTCCCAGTGATTTACTCCAGGAAACTAATGCTTCTTATGACCATTATCCTGTAAAGATGAAGTTTTCCCAGTGATGCCTTCCAACACTGTCCTGCCTGTGCATGGCTGGGCAGGCTCAGCTCACACAGATGCGGTTCTCCACGTTGCTATAAGGCTTAGCTACGGCAGCTGGGATTCACCGTTGAAGGGGAGCGATAGGCAGCAAGAGAGCATAAAAGCAAGATTCAGAGCTGGAGGAAAGCAATATGGAAAGCATGCAGTGCCCTGTGTTTTATCTCTTGTTTGCTTTTTCATGCTTTCTTTCTCTTGTCCTCTGTCTTTGCCTGGCTAACAGAACCCACGTTTATGGGAGGGTGGTGCTTGCAAGCAAAAGGCACATTGATCTCCAGGGACACCCTGTCAATTTGCCCTCAAAGGAGACAAAATGCTACCCCCGTGGCATACACAATCCATGGCCTGATTACCTGGGCGACACCCCACAGTGCTGAAGAAGAGCACAACCTGCAATTTGCCAGTGACCTCCTTTGAAATGACTGGCTGCCCGAGCTGTTGCACGGGGCAGCCCCTTGCGAGTGAGTATGAGCCTTGGGTACGTGCATACACAGATGCTCACGTCCCTTGCCCTCAAGCGACAGACTCTGACCCCTGTCTGCAGGCGAGGCGCCCAAAGCTAGTCTGCCTTCAGGCAAAGGTGGGAACTCACCACAGTCTGATGGCTCTGGCAACCTCCACACCAGTGCTGCTGCTCCGTATGGCACACGCCAACAACAGGAGCGCAGCCACAGAGCCTGTGGCTTTGAGCGAGCTGGTACCCAGCTCCCCGGCGAGGTGAGAACACAGACAGAGAGGCCCTTGCACACCCCTCTCTGAACCTGATGCTGCACCAGCTCTCAGGGCAGTAAAAACGCTTCAGCTTCACATTCTCCTTTGCCAGGGTTTGACAACACGGCTTTTGTGAACTTGCCCTTTTAATTTGCTCTGCCCAATAATTTGTACGTCTTTTAATTAAGTGCTTATTATCAATACAAAATACATTAGAGCTTCTCTTTTTAATTTCACTATAACCTAAGGAGACAATAAACCTACCTATACTGCAAATCCAGAAAAACAATGTAAGTATTATAACTGAGATCAAGATAAGTATTTTTAAAAATTTGATCCTAGATTTTTTTATTGATAGTCATTAAAATCTTTATTAAAATGTTCTATTGCTTGCATTTGTCTGACATTAGAATTTCACAGTACTAGGAGAGTTAACAAATTGCACAGGGACATCTACTGCTGGGCCCAACAATACTGCAAGAACTACACACACTTCTGCCTCTTTCACAATGAACAGAAAAGCAGTTCAGTCAGTATGATGAACTGCTCTGTCTCAGAGCATGGCAATAAGCTGTTCAATGGGAAACAAGCGAGAAATAACATCATACAAACAAATGAAAACAAGTGGTAAAAACCCCTGCTGTGGAAAAGAAAATATTTTGTAGAGTGAACAAAAAAAAAAAAAATCAAAAGCTAGGCAGAGAAAGATCCTGTGTATGTGTGGCATAAAGTAAATATTCAATCAATAAAAGAAATTACCTCTCTCAGTTCTCCAATTCTGCGAAGTGCTTTATCCTGACTTTGACTCAGAATGCCCTTAAAAAAAGAAAGAATAAACAACAGGTGTATTAAATGTAACTTTATAAAGGAAGTATAAATAAATTCATAGAATTGTGTTTCAGCAGAAGAATTAATGATTTGTATTTCCCTTCAAGTCAAACTTGATGTGTAAATATTATCATAAACTGCCAACTGTGGGTTGGCGATCTATCACCTGAATTCAGCTGATGCAATTAAAAAGGTTATTTTTGATAAATCAGTATTAGCTTTGTTTCCTTAGAAATCACAGCTAAAAAAAAAGTGTTTTTTTATACACACACTCATAAATATATGCACAATGTATTCTGTAAACACACACACAATGCACTGAAAATTAAATTTCTGTTTGCACTACATATTTTAAGATTCAGAAAAGCATTCAGGTGAGAGAGGATGAAAAGTAATGCTTACCTGTAGCTTCTTCTTCTCCCGCTGGATAACTTGATAAGCAGACACTAGCTGCAACACAGAAATTGGGTATAATGGTGATAATGCATCCGCTTAAATCTATCAAAATAATTTGCTCAGTTGTATCACTATCTGCATTTTCAAACTCTTCACTTGAGAAAGTTCTTCTGACACAAACACAGTTAAATTTTCTCAGTGTTTCCTCTTTCCACCTATAAAATATCTCCAATGTGTTAAAAAAATAAAGCTTACATGACAAAACAATGAGGTTACTCAGCATTCATGTACAGTTTTCCCTTCACTACAAAGACCTCTAAGTAAACAGCCAGGTGTCAATACAGACAGTCAAAAACCCACCTGTATCAGAAAGTTTCATCCCAGACAGCTTCCCCACAGCAACATACATTTGTAAGGGTACATGTCCGAGAAAGCTTAACTAAAATTATTTTTACAATGAGTATGCATTCAAAAATAGACTTACAAGTCTAGCAAAAAAAATGTCTGTGTAATACTGAATGTTCTCATCCCATGTGCTTTGCATATACCCAGCAAAGAAAGAGTGCAAGTGGAAGATCTTTCTCATTGTAAGCTGACAAAAGGACATGAGTAACTGCACAATTTAGTTTAATGAAAAATTTGATCACAATTGCCTAAGCTGTCCAAAGCTGAAGAAGCATAATGGCACTTGGAACTAGAATATTCTGTTTTCAAATTGCTGAAAAATTAAAGGAAAACAAATGGAAAATACCAAAACCAGAAATCTCTAGGTCAAAAGCTTCAAATTCTTATTTGAAATAAATTAGGATTTTTCAGAATCCAAAATTACTTTTAATAAAACTAAAACTCCTATGGATAATTTCCCTTACCATATTTTTTGAGATGCTAACTTTCTATGGTACTTTAAATGAGAAAAAAATTGTACATGTTAAATTCTCATTATATATTGAAACTGCTTTCTTCCACACTCCAGCAAAACAATTTTTTCCAACTGAAGAAACTCACAAAACCAGAAAAAGACCAAGACCTTTTTGATAGAGAAAATTAAGACCTGCTGGACAGATCACACTAAAAAAAAGCCAAACAAACAAACCCAAACCAATACAAACCTACAAACTGAAGAATTTTCATTTTGGCAATAGTGTCTACATAAACTTTTAAAAAATGTATCTTATTATACTAGCTGGAAGAGAATGAAAAAATAATGGGAGACAACTGTTTTTTCAGGCATACGCTGAATACTTTAATTGCTATATATGTATTTTAGATTCCAGGGATTTCAATAGTAATAGACAAAAGTCTGCACAGGAATTGTATTTTGAGGGCAGCAAACATTTTAAGAACTGTAAAAAACAGTGCAAATATCAAGTTTCAAATGCCAAACACACACATACTTGAAAAAAAAAATAATCCAACACCACTACTTGGAAAGCTTGACTTTTCCCAACAACTTGGAAAATGAGTAGCAAAACTACTTATATCATTGGTTTTCACTAAAATAGCAAAATAAATAGTCCTTGAATTAATTACCTTCCAGGGAACACCTGGAAATTATGGGGAATGTAACTTATTGTCCTGGGTCCAGCTGGGATA
>NW_010104408.1:0-476 GCF_000699245.1 Pterocles gutturalis | reverse complement strand
TTCCTGCTTTACAATTTATAAATTAATTTACAGTGAGATCCGTTTCTACCATGAACAGATTTTCTTCAACAGATGAAGCAAATTGAAGCCTATAATACAGAAAGTCACAAATGTCATTCTTTGTAGGAAAACTAAAACAAATAGATGAGTGCCATATCTACTATTTTTAAGTTTCCCCTGTCCTCCCCTATAGTAAAGCAAGATAAATATACAGTAAAGTTATTTGAATTAAGATGTGTGACAAAACATTAATGTGAAAAGCTGAATTAGAATTTGACATTTTGTTGGTAGCTGAGGCCTTTGTTCTGAAGGAATCATGTGCAAACCTCCTTGACCCTCCATATCAGCTGAGCACTGATGAAAAAATACCCAATCTAGCACTCATGAGAGGGAGCATTCCAGCAGCCAGGCACCAGAAAGAAGTGTGAGAACAGGATAGAAGTCTACTGCAGTATAAAGATACAGTTACATTTTTC
>NW_010104407.1:2112-2384 GCF_000699245.1 Pterocles gutturalis | reverse complement strand
AGCACAGATGTGACACCGTGGTGCCACCAGCACCGAGGCCATGGGGGGTCGGGCTCCAGTGCTGGTGGCACTGGGAGGAACCCCGGCACTGCTGCCAGCTCCTCACCCTGTCCCCTTGTGCCTGTCCCCTTGTCCCTGTCCCAGTGACAGCCGCAGGACACGCTGCGGTGACAAACGCGGGCGTGCAGGGAGCGGGGCGCGTGCCTTCGCCCACTGTGACGCCCAGCCCCGCTCCTGCGGATATTAAAGACGCTATCCGGCCCCCCCAGCGC
>NW_010104407.1:817-1709 GCF_000699245.1 Pterocles gutturalis | reverse complement strand
CACCCTCGGGTCCAGGGCTGGAGGCGCTGCCCCCATCTCCAATATTCTGGGCAGGAAACGTGACGGGGTGCTGCAGGACGAGGAAGGTGCTCATTAGAAAAAGCTGCTGCTGTCGGAAGAGGAAAAATAAAATCCGGTGTGCCACTTGCCTCTCGTCAGCGTGGGTAACGGGACGGTGATTTCTGGCAGAGCCAAAATCCTTTTGCTTTTTAATCTTAATTATTGGGAGCTCCCGCTGGCCCCCGCTGGCCCCCGATCCTCTCCTGTCCAGCCAGGGCCAGGAGCAGCCAGCTCGGAGCAGGAGCCAGAGGGTCAGGAGCTGCTTTTGTGATGAACAGCATCACCGAGACACATCGCACCGCGCTTATCGCCTGCAGGGCCGGGCTGGCTCCCAGGTTCCAGTATCTCAACAGGAAATTTAATATCGAACCACTGTGTGCAGGCTCTGCTCTCATTTTCCTCTTTTTTTTTTTTTTTTTTTTTCCCCAAGAAGGAGCGCTGTAGGAGCCAGGCTGGCAGCCAGAGCAGAGCCGGGCAGGATGCCCCACGCCAGAGCCCAGCCTGGATGGCTCTGATCCCTGGGCAGACCCACGGGTCAGGATCCCTGGACAGACCCACGGGTCGGGATCCCTGGACAGACCCACGGGTCGGGATTTCCCGTCCCTGTGATTTTCCGCAGCCGGCGGGGACAACGCTCGCAGCGAGGCTGCCTGGGGAGGTCTGAAGGGGTCCCGGATTTTGGGGCTCCTGTTGAAATCCAACATGACCCAGGAGGCAGGGCTTCCTCGTCGATAACTGGGCAGCAGAGGCAATCCCGGGTTAATTCATTGCACCAGGAGCCAAACACGGGTTTATGCTGGAAAATAAGAGTCATGGATACATGTCTGGCCTG
>NW_010104407.1:0-780 GCF_000699245.1 Pterocles gutturalis | reverse complement strand
CCAGCATGGCAATGGTCGAAAGGAGCTGCTGTTTAACCCACGGAGGGATGTGTCCCCCATACAGCTCAAAACGAGTATCCCGGGATATTTGGGGCACGCGGTAGGAGGATGGTGCCATCAGCCATTATTTTCTTTTCTCGTCTCAAGCCCAACAAACACACTAATAATGGTTGGCAAGCTCTGGCTTTGTGGGGGCGTTTCCTTTACCCAGCCAGCAGAAACGTTCATCTTCTCCCTCGCTCCGTGTTAATCAGTAACTCGGGGAGCGCAGGGGAACGGCCCCGGGTCGGGCAGGAGGGACACGGCACGGGAAGGTCCTGCTGCTGCCTCCTGCAGCCGTGCGTGTCTGCGATTCGCAGCAAAATCAGGAATCTCTTCTGGCTTTTCAATAGTTCCTGTTGAGCTGCACAGGAGGTTTCTGGCCAAGCCCGGAGGCTGGGAGCTATTGTTCACTGTTCATGGCAACGTGATTCACTCCGTATCCAGCTCGGACAGCCAGGGTGGGTGTTGGGGAATCACCCCACCCCTCTGTCCCGCTCTCAGGACACAAGCTCCTCTTACATTTGGAAGGGGTTCAAACCCCCACATCTCCGGACCAAAGCCCAACAGCCCGTAGGAAAAGGGACCTTCCCCCCCCGTGCTGGTTCTGCCCACCACCGTGCGCGGGGGGAGTGTTTGGGAAGGGGCTGGGATGCTCTGGGGGCCCAGAGCTCTCCCCCTGCCCGGCTCCTGGTCCAGCAGCTTCCAAGCCTTGTTTCCCTGCTGGTCTTCTCCCAGTCC
>NW_010104406.1:0-12339 GCF_000699245.1 Pterocles gutturalis | reverse complement strand
GGAGCGCGGCTCGTCTCCTCGGGCTGCTGCCTGGCCGCGGCCGTTCTGACCGCTGTAGGCACCCTAATCTAGGGTGAGAAAGACACCGACTCGGCAAGCGTCTTCTCATTTCTCGAGGATTTCGGAGTTTTGGATTGGCTCCGAGGGAACATAAGAACTTGGTTTTGAAGGGTTTTTGGATATCAGAAATCGTTGTGGCGCTGTTTAATTTTGCTTACCTGTAACAGTGTTTATCAGGACTTTATGGAAACAGATTATTGAACTCAGAATAAAATAAATTTTGTTTGAGAGCTAGAAAGTTAATTATCGATGCATTTATTGCTGCCTCATTTTTCAAATTGCTACTTATATTTACAGTATTATGTAAATTCTAGTTAAATATTTACTTTTTCATGGAAATATAGGTCTGTGTATTTTGCTTGTTTTCACAGCTCTTCTCGTGGATACAAAATAGCAATTTGAAGTCGTGTTTTAAAGATCATATGATTTCCATTTAATGTTTGCACTGCAGCAGTACTCTGTTGTTCCTTGGCAGAACAATGGTTGTGTACTTAGTGTACACTTTTTAAAGCTTTCACCATTAAAAAAAAAAAAATCCAATCCTGCAGGAGAATATCATTAAGGCTTTTTAGAATAGAACTGTGTTTGTATTTAAAGTTTCAAGTTGACTTTGGAACAGAGTGCTCTAGAATCTAGAAAGATACAGCAATGTCAGCTTATATCTGCTCTTTGTTTAGCGTCATTAACATATCTTGTGTACTTCTCTGAGGCTGCATTAATATTTTTAAGTAAAAGAAACTAAGGAGGAAGTCTTAATTTCAAACTCTGACCGTATTATGTTGTGGGCTTTAGTGTGTTCCCCCCTCCCTTTAATTCAGCTTGTAAGTCATTCTGCCAAACAAGTGTTCATAACTGTTGTCTTTTTTTCCCTTCTACATTCTGCATGATATCACAAAAATGAGATAAATAATGACCCTGTATTTCCTTCAAGAGCTAAGTACAGCTCTCTTCATGGGAAGACACATCAAGGGCACGAGATGCATTTATTGGACTCTAAATGGTGAATACTGCATATCAAGTACTGTGAAATGTACAAAGCTAATCAACTGCAAAAATATCTTCTCTAGCAACTGGTTGGAGTTGTATTCTTTTTAAAATATGAAGCTGTTAGATCATGGAGTTTTTCTTCATGGCATGTAACCTCTCTGTAGCAAAAGAGGTAAAATGATCCTGGTTGTGGTTAGCAATGCAGCTCCCTTGTCAAAGGAATTCCTTTTATTCTCCTCCCTCCTCCCATAGATAAAAGTAATCACCCACTGAAATGGGAGTCCTATGACAAAGTTATATAGTTGTTTTAGTTAGCACGAAGCAATCTCAGATAATATCTTGCTGTGATGAAAATTTTTTCTGAGGATGCTGCTGCTTCATCCATGAGCTGACCTGAATCAAAGGGATCAAACTGATTCTTTCTGTCTCACTGCAGGGGCGTCTTTTGTGTCTTTTACTTGCTCCCAGCAGAAGTGTCTCAGGTACATGTTGGAGAATTTTTTTTCTCTAAGCCTGAACATGAGAAGTCTAGTCTGGTTACTGTCCACTCCACAAGTTTAAAATCTGGACATAAACTTTTTGGGAAGATAAGGTCAATAAAATTAGACCTTCAGAGCAAAAATGAAAATGGACTCTGTGTCTCATTTCTTAGTAAGATGATACGTAGTAAAAATAAATTAGTTGATCACCTCGTGTACCCTTTAGCCAAATTCTTCTGTGTTTTCTCAACTTACTGTCTCCCATGCTATATTTCAAAATGTGTTTAGTATTGGTTAAAGAATATGTTTATTCCCAAAAAGCAGTTTGCAGTGGATGCAGCTGCTTTTGAAAATACGTAAAGGTAACTGATGTAAAAAAACCCCACCTTTTTGTTTCTTTTCCAATATGTACATCTGTAATGTGTTTTAGTGCAGTTTGGATGTTTTCGTAATTTTCGAACTGAGATCTCAGTGTATTATTATGCCTAGAAATTAGAAAAGGACTATAAATGCACATATAATGTATTTTAACTAAGTACTTGTGCCAGTTCAGAAACTTCAAGCAGTCTAGCTGTGATGATGGTGAAGCCCCTGTGCTGAGATCCAGGGTAAATCAATAAGTACAGAGCTCTGGGTAAAATTGTATCACCAACACCCAACTTCTGCTGTAGTTGAGGTAGAGTGTAGCTGCTGCAGTCTCGTTGTTAAGGTAGCAACGAACATATCTGAATTATGTTGCTTCTGCCCACGCATGCTTACCTTGCAAAATGTTTGCATAGATCTTAATAAAAACACTTCCCTTAATCTGCCGTGGCAAGCAATAAAATTTTTTTGGCACTAAAATAGCATGGTATTAGAGTTAACAACTTTGTAAATGGAGTGTATGCTGTATGTTTCTAGCGTTGCTCTCACTGTAAAACTCTCTCAGGTATTTGTTCGCCTATCTGATGGGGCAGTGAGATAATGGTGGTTCTGCACCTTTCACTTCTTTTGTTATATTCCATCTAGCAATTGTGGTGACCAGGTTAAGTAATTTCATTGTACTAATCTGTCAGAAATCCAACCTATCAAAAACTAAAACCTAACTAAAACAAACAAAAATACCCCAAGACCAAATCCATCATACCAGCTCTTTGAGGAACCTCATCCTTTGGGTACATGGGGTGCTAGCTCTGGTCTGCAGCTGGAAGGACAGATTAAGACTGAACCTTTTGGTTTTGGCTCACTGTTCCACTGAATTAGAACAGAAATCATAGCCATCAGGCTGCAGGCTTGCTCTTACAGATCTGGGTCCTCCAGGTCTGGGTCCCCCAGTATAAGAGGGAGACTGATGCAATGGCTTGGCCTGCAGCAGAGGTGCTGGCAAGCACCAGGTGTGTTTGTTCAGCCTGCAGAAGGCTCAGGAATGATCTGTTTGTTGTCTTCAGCTACAGGATGGGTGTTTTAGAGAAGGTGTTAGAGTCTTCCCAGGAGTGCATGTTTAAAGGACAAGTTAGTGGATACAGGTTACAGCAAGGTAAATTTCTTACTGGATTAAAAAAAGTAATTAGAATGGTGAGGTACTGGGGCATTTTGCTGAGAGAGGCTGTAAAACTGGTGTTCTTGGACATATTCAAGATACTACTGGACAAAGTCCTGAGCAACTTAATGTAACTTTGAACTTGGCTTTGTGTTGGGCAGGAGGTTGGACAAAGTGACTTCTAGAGGTCTCTTCCAGCCTCTGTGAGTTGATGGTTCTGACAACAACTTGGATCTGTGGGGTTGACAATTCATGTGAAGTGGTCACCTTGTCTTCCTCCAGAGTACTGACAGTTTGTCTCTCATCTGATTTCTAACCCAGTCTAATAGGTTGCTTGTTTGGTCATTTTTAAGTGGCATAATTTTACTCGATTTGATTAGTGAATGGAGGACAGGAGCAAAAATTGCTTGACCTTGTTCAACACCAGACATGTTAGCTTATCTGTCTGCAGTGAGTAAATTTGATTTGTATTATGTATCAGGGAGTTCACATGAAAACTGTAACTTCAGTGTACAGTTTGCAAGTGTACCACCATCTTCCTTTTGTTCCACAGTTGAGGGAAGAACTCGCTATTAGATGTGCCACTGAGTGATGGCCCTTTTTTAAAGGTCAGATTGGTGGGCTTTTCTAGTAGATCTTTCTTTAGAAAGAGACTTCACATAATTATTATTTTTTTTCAATTCACCTCTAAAATTAGTTACTTGTAACTAAGGTTTGTTTATTCCAGATGGCCTGAGTTCTAGCTTTTTAAAGGTCTAGGTTGGGGCATGAAAAACTATGTAGACTATTTTTTCTGTTTATCCCACATTTGTGGTAGTCTCCTGTTCCCTGATTTTAGTGTGTCTTTATACAGTGAGCTGAGGCAGGAGAGCTGCCAAATGGTTTAGTGCTACAGGCTATCTGAAAATCTCAATCTGAAGTCTGTCAGTGGGAGCTATTGGGTGGATGCCTAGCATTTTATTTTTATTTTTTAATTTTTTTAGTCTGACCATTTAGCTGTCTAAATAGATTTGGGCTCCTATTTTATTTTAAATGTTAGTATTTGTATTAGCAAAAGTAACTGTACATAGGCTTGTGCTACAGCAGTTACTAAAGTTTTTTAAAATGATGGGTGTTTGTGACCTGGGAAAAAGAACATAACATGATGGATGTTAATGTTGTTTGTTTCTAAGAGCATACTTGAAACAATGGAAAGACTTTAAAAAATGTTGAAGTTCTGAAGTGTTTCTTCTGTCAGTGTTAGATTTGGCAGTGGTTCACAAACATGAGAAACAATTTGCCAGGAAAGGAGTAACTCTTTAACGTACTTCTTGTGAGCCCCGTGATTTTTCTGCAAATGTTAAAATCCTATTGTAGGACTTATAAGGGGGGAATTAACTTCGAAGTAAACTAAAAGTAAGGTGTTTTCCTTCCTTTTGTGAGGTAGGATATGAAATGGCAATAGGTGGAACTGTTGGCCTGTAAGCAATTAGTTTTAAATAGATAAAATTGAAAACTGACAGCAATTTTTTTTTCAGTATAAGTTTATGCACATTGGGTTTTAAACTTGAGAAAGGACAAAGGTGTCATTTCTGTAATAATATGTAATACACACTGACAGGTTTTGAATTGGTGTTGTGGCTATCTGCAAGTCTTGCACAAGTAAATGGTTACGTTCTTTTTCCAGTTGAATTTTTCCTGGCTATGTTATCAAATGTGAATGTTATCACTCAACTCCACTGAATCCTTTGTATCTTAAATGTTTAAATCAGATTGTTAAAGAAACCATGCTGGAACTTGGTGGAGGACCAGAAACCTTAAGGCAGATTACTAAACTAGAGAAAATTTCCCAAGAATCTTTTTCACCCGTTCTGTGTATATTTTCCAAATACCAACTGTGTACTGGTATTAAGTAAGATCTCTTAGCCTATCCCCTTGTTATTGCTTCTTTCAATTTTGACTGTTTGAAAATGACAATTTCTGTACTGAGCCTGTATGCATGTATGAAGATAACTTTGAAGGACCAGTGTTACTTGCAAGTTGTGTTTACTTATAGGATGGTGCATATGAGTTAGGCCCGAAAACAAAATATTTCTTTATTTGCTAACGATGTGTGTTGATAGCAATTGTGCAACCGTTACTTCTTTTCTGTAGCCTTTTTTTCCCCCTCCAACATCATGAGAAGGTAGAAATGTAAGCATTTATTATCTTTCTTGGCTGTTATTAAAAGCTGTGTATTATGTTTTCCTTTTTGTTACTGTTTTTAATTAAAATTTATTGCACTATCAACAAGAAATAGAATGGATCTGTGAACTGGAAAGCTTTCTTAGATATGGCTGTAGTTTTATCAAAGAAAACTCAAATGTCAGGCAAGAACAGCTATGGTTTTTCATTAGGTGGGTTTTTTTGTTTTGTTTTCTGTTTCCCTTACGTTAACTCAAGTTTTAAAAAACAGTGTATGTCCTTGGAATACCTTGGAGTTTGGGCGTTCTTCCTTGTCTTTTAATTTTCCTTTTTTTTGGGTGTGTACCATTTAAATTGTAATTATCAATTTAAAAATCATTACTACCAGAAAGTAGAGGTGCTCTTGCAGAGGATTAGCTAATGAAAGAAGTGAAAATTGTTCCTCTCCATATATTCTTTGTAACAGCTGTAATTTAAAATTTTCTTTTATAAAAAGTGGCTTTTTTATTATTTTTTAGTAGCAGATAAACTGAATAGCACTAGAGGAAGCCTTTTTAAGGAGGATAAAATTAAGATAATAAGATAAATGTAATAAAGATAAGACCAGGTTGTAGACAACTTCCCATTATAATTTTTGTGCAGTGTTTCTTAGTACTGCAGTAGCAGAAATCATTATTTCAGTAGTTCCTAGATTCTCCATAAACTATTTTAGTTTCACTGTTGCTGACAGTGGCTTGGAAAGCTCTTTATCTGCTTTTCAGTGGTAGCTGTGTGTCCTGGTGGTGTTGTAAAACTGATGTTTCACACAATTATTTGTCCTAAAAACGTAACATCAGAAGAGTCTAAAATATTAAATGGGCTTTTCTGTTCAGTATAGTATCCTGTCATGCTTTTTAGCAAAAAGAAGCACTTGTAGCTCATCAAAATACATCCAACTTTACAGGTAAAGTTAGAGCTTAAGCTATGAAAACTTCTAACATTCATGACTATGTGAAAGAAAAAGTATTTGACTAAAGAGTGTAAGAATTGTAAAAGTCTAAAATTATTTTTTAAAAATGTAAAAAATATTTTTTAAATAATTCGGGTGCTGAAAGACCTCTAGACAAATAATGTACTATTACTGTGCAATAATGGAAAAGTTTGTCATTACTTCATGTGCAGTAGACAATTTGCTTTTTTGGATGCTGCTCTATAGAGTCAGTGCACCTGAAGCAGCATGGCAGAGCAGAAGAGCTTTGAGGTGAGTACTTCCCTCGCTGTATGGCTAGGTTGTACTCCAGAGTATTGTAACTTCCATCTCGAGAGGAGCAGTAGCTATAACAAAGCTGTTCTCACTCCACATTTTTTCCTTACCTCTTTCATTATCCTAAAAAGTCTCCCTCCTCTTCATCCCATTCAAAGCATAAATATTTCCAGTTATTATTTAAAACACCTTCCTATATACATTGCTAATAAACTTTCCTTTGTTGTGATCTTTGAAACTGATGGAGAGTGAAATTGTCTTTCTCCTTTTGATATACTTTTAAGAATCTCATCTATCAGCTTGATCAGAAGGGTACTGCTTCATCCTGATAGTGTTTTTCCTGTATTTGGCTTAACATATTCTGTATCTTTAAGAGCATCTTGATCATGCAGTTTTCAAATGATCGGGTGTCTTTTTTTGATATTCCTGACACCCCCATTCCCCCCTTGCCCCCAGAGGCAGGTAGTAGAGTTCTGAAGCTGCTTTTCAGTTTGTCAGTTCTAGGATCAAGTTACAAGTAGTATGATAAGAATTATGTATCTGAACTGCTGCTATTTTTCAGTATCTAAGAATGTTCCTCTTGAGATAAAAATATTTCGCTACTTTTAATAAGGAGGAACTACCGGCATGTCTCAGATTATTTAATAAAAGAAAACACACCCCCACAACCAGCCAAGACGACCCCACCTCCCCCAAACCAGTTTGCTGGACTCTGCATAGAACTTCTGGTATTGTAATTATGCAAATTGCAGCACATTAGGTTCTGTTGACAAAGAGATAAACTTTACCCGTGAGTGAGCATGTAGGGAAGGAAAGCCCACAAGCTTTTCATTCATCAGAAGAATTATTGAATGCTTGGATCTTTAAGCTTTTTGAGCTTTATCTTGAAGACTGTGTCTTGGGGGGAGTTGCCCCTTTGCCTCCCAAGTTGGCTCAGGAAATAAAAAATAGCCAGAGGCTGTTTTATGCCTTGGCAAGAGTTAGCAGCTCTGTTCAAGGACACTATTAGGAGGTTTTGTTTTGGGTCATGCATATCTGTGTCCCATGTCATTGTTGTTTCCTCCTGATGCTCCCCACTCCCTTCTCTGATTTTAGCAAAGGCCAAGACCCATCTAGTCTGATGTAAATGGGGTTTTTGGTGGTTTGACAGTCTAAAACTCATTTAATCAGATCACTGAATTATCCTATAACATGCTGGTTTATTAGGGACAGGTATCCTGTATTTTAAAGAACTTGAGAATTTCTGGGTCTTACCTGACTTCCAGACATACATGCACAAGCAAAATATATTACAGCATCTTGAGCTCACCCTTTCCTGGGTTTCCTGTAACTTCATACTTTTTTTTTGTTCTTAACCCAGATATTCTTTCTTTCAAAATGAGGATGAGTTAGGTTATGGAGATGCTTATATTACACTAATGGCAGGCATCTGCTCTGGGACTGTCAGAATATGATTGCATGCTACTTTGGTTGAGATCTAGTTGCATTGCTTAGATCTTTCAAGTTCTGTTTACTTTTTAAATATAAAGAGCTGTAAGCTTGTTATTGAGTTGTTGTGTGGTTCTGTTTAAATCTACTAAAATACTTGTTTTATTTTAGTTTTGAGAATGTACTAATGTGAGAATATGCAAGAGTACGGCTTCTATTCAGCAAAACTGATTAAATATATTAATTTATTTCTGCTCACTTTAGTAACATTTATTGTTTTATCTTGTGACTCTACTAGAGCCAACAGAACGAAGTCAGACTTTCTAATCTTCCTCATGTGCTTGGAAGCTGTTCCCTGACTTGCAGTCATGTGTACTTCAGTAAATCACTTGAAGGAAATGCAGGGGCATATCTGGGGTGCATGCTTTCTTTTGCAGAATCTTCCACTGTTAGTGCAATGCCAAGAAGGTAACCCATTTTTGACCCTGGGTTGAATTGGTAGGACTGGCAGTTAGGAAAGCTGTGTACTTCTATAGAGGAGTATGAAAGATACTCCTATAAATGGAGCCTCCTGCTGCATAGCCATGTAATTCTGTGTCAATTTTAATAATTTTCAAAGCTACTTACAAAAAGGTGGAATGTTGTTTCATCCTTCTTAACATTATATGGTTTTTAAGGGAGGGGCTACAGAAATAACACTTCTTTATGTTCTTCTACATTTTAAAAACATTGGAATATTGAACTTGTTCCTTCTTGGCTTTGTAAGACCTGTCATCTTATAACTTTAAAATCGATAACCTGTTCATTTTTCCCACAATTGTTTTTTCCAACAATTGCATTTCAGATTTGGACAAGCAAAAGTGGTCAGGATAGTGTGTATATCGCTTCTTTTTATAATCTTGCTTCATTTTATAGTATATGTATGGGAGTTTTAATTTAGGTACCTTGCTGTAAAAAGAAACATAAGCAAAATGTAAATAACCAGTCCTTGATAAAACACTTAGGAAAAGCTGACTTTTTTCTGTTGTTTACTTTCAGTTTGCTCTTGGACAGCCTTTCACCTTTCTTCACCCGAATAAGGAAGCTGCTACCCTGAACTGTGATTCTTTTCTGTTTCAATTAATACTCCTGGAAACTATCCAGTGTTGAAATCTATCAGCATTTGCAAGTGTCTTACATTCTTAACAAACAGGGAACGCTGGAGTTCTAGTACGTTATTAGTGGGCTGAAATTTGTTTCTGCAAGGAGTAAGGGAATTAAGTGGCTTTCTGGTTTGGTGGGAATGATACTATGCTGAGAAGGCCTGCCTGAAGACTGACGCTTCAGTTGCATCGTTATTGTCTGTTCAAAGTATGAAAGTATTCCAAAGAGTGCTCCTGTTGGTGAGGTTTATAAGTCATATGCAAGTTTGTCATTGAGTGTACACATAGATGAGGCTGAATTTCTTTAGAGCCCAGAAGGTGTTCATCTGCAGCTGGGCCCTTTTCTTGCTGAATCTTTGAGTGGTGCCATGTATAGTCTGTATTCTGTGTTACAGAAGATTAAAACGCAGAAACAGATAACATAATCTGACAACCTGATATGGAAATCTTTGTTACCTTCCCCTACATTTCACAGTATTGATTGTTATTTTATAGATAGCTCTGTAAGTTGCTGAGGAGGAGACAGCTGCTCCATGGACTAGGATAGCAGGTAAAACTATTTAGCTGCAGTTTTGCCTGTATAATTTTATAAAATAGATGTCAAGCATTTGAAGTGTTAAATCAGTTGAGGGTCACATATAGCTTTAGGATAGCCTATAAAGAAGCTGCCAATGTTATACATTTTGCTGGTTCTTTTATTTCTGTTTCTGTTAACCCTAGTACTTGCTTGACAGTTTAATAGAATCCAGATGATTCTCAGTGTAGAGAGGGACAGAGGTTACCTCTATGTTTGAACTCCCTTTTGCATTTTTTCTTGGTTAAAATAAGAACTTCATTCACTTACTGGGGTAGGAGATGAAATACCTAAGTTAAGGAAACATGCAAAGATGCTATGTTTTCCTTTCTCTTGAATATCCCAGAAAATAATAATTGAGCAGCAATTACTTAGGGTAATTAAAGTGTATCTGTAAAAAATATTTTAGCCTTTTGTTAGAAGATACACATTACAGGGCATAATAATATGTACATCTGAAATAGCTCCCATCTTTTTTCAAAGTTGTTTTTTTTTTTTAAGTTTAAATGTTATTAATTACCAACAAGTGGGACAGTCCTGCAAAGATAAAAGATATTCTTTGGATGGTCCCCGCTCCATGCAGTTCAAAGTGGTCCCATACACGGGAAGCTCTGCTTGATTAGTCAGAACAGAGGTGTGTGTTGTTTTCAGGTTTGAGGAATTTTAGTTGAGATTGTTCTCTGTTCACAGACTTCAGGAGAAGGAGACCCACATAAGTGCCTATCCCAGTGTGCCATAAATGCACTTAACTGTAATAGATCCAGTATGCCTTTAGCACTCTTCTCGCAGTGGAGAATGCACTGCAGTCATGGGCGAATCAGTCTATAATTGATAACTCTTTAAAGTGTATTTTCTGTTTGAATTTAGATGAGATTGAAATGTCACCTTCTGGCTCTTGTGCCTTCACTAAAAAGAAGAAGCTGCTAGTGTCAGACGGTTTTGGTTTTTGGTGGGTTTTTTTTTTCCTTTTTTTTGTTAGAAGTCCCATTAATGGAACAATGTTCAGTATCTTAAGTTTCTTGCAGCAGGGCAAGCTTTCCAGAACTAAAATAAACATGAAATTTTCAGAAAGGTTATTGAACAATGTAGCTATCACGAGCATACGCGCTTCCCTGATGGTCTCTCTCAATGTTGGTGGAAAAGCTTCTATGTTATTCTTTATGCCACTCTGGAACACAGCCAGTGAAGTCTAGCCTACTTTCTCTACCTCCCAAGAATAGAATAACTTCTAATTTGGAGTGTATTTGGCTATAAAGCATGTATTAAAACTTGTGGTCATATTTCAGGAGTCTTCTCCTGCCCAAGTATGCTTAATTGTCTAAAAAACAATTTATGCCTCTTCTCTCCCTTTTGCCCCTTCTTCCATGAACCTTGGGCTCATCTCTGTCATGTGACATGTCTTTAGCAAGTGCATCAGAGAATGATCACTTGTACTCATCAGCTCTATCTTGGAACATTGTGTTCATCCACAACTTGGAGGATGATGCTTTAAGTTGTGTGTTAGTATATTAAAATGCATCTGATGGAAAGCTTCCCTCAGGTAAGTTTGTTAGCATACATCAGCGTTGTCAGAGTGGTTTAACAGTATGTGCAGAATACCATGCGTGTCGGACTTCTCAGCAGGCTTAAGCAAATGGGGTGCTTTTAAGCTCAGATGGTAGCACACACAAAGCCCTACAGGGGCTTTGATGACAAAAACCTCTCCCTGGCTGAAGAAGCTATGGATTTAATTTAGCCATGCTTTTTAAAGTCCCCTTTTTCAGGATACAGCCCATCTTTTACGGTATTTGTTCACAGAAGATGGTTTTGCTATATAAAGTGAACCTCTTCCCAGTTCAACAGAAAGGATCTGTATTGTTCTCTGTAGGTGGCCTGTCACCCATATTTACCACAGTTTTTTTTCATTGTGGGTTTTTGGGGGAGAAAGAAGAAGAAAGGCTTAGTTTCTCTCAGATTCTTAATGGGGGTACCAGTAGTCCTGTGCATTTGGAGAAGAGAATTTAAGATGAGATAAACTGAAATTCTTTACCGTTACTTCTGAATATATGAATTGGTAGGAAGTGTGAGAGGCCAGGTTAGGTATTTAGGTAACCACACTGCATGTCCAAGAACTTTGTGTAGAGTTTTCCTGCCCAATGTTTGTCTGTGCCCTTCAGGTCTATTCTGTATGCAGTTATTTTTTTTCCACAAATCTGTCATTAGAAATCTTGGGCCAAGTTGAAAGGCTTCATGATTTGGTGGCCAAAGAGCTACAGGCACTATAACCTTGCAGCGTTCTCGGTGTATAATTGTTAAACTTAAGAGCTGAAACGGCTGAGGATTCTTGAGCAGCTTAGTCTCCACACTGAATTACCCATGTGTATTACTTCCTACGAGATGCAGCATTGCCTTAATCTACCCTGTTCTGCTCAGCTGCAGCAGAAGTTGAAGCCATGGTGGCCTGAGTTTAGACATGCAAAGCAAGTTCTGTATGATAATACAAGTAGGTAAGGATGGAAATTGTTTTTATGGTCATATCTTTTAAGATCCTAACGAGTAAAAGGATACTTCAGGAGTATCCAGTTTGTTCTGTTACTTGGAATTTTTCAGCTAATTCCCCTAATGGATTTTTTTTTTTTTTCTGAAATAACAATATTTGAAGAAATTTCAGGGACCAGGTTTGCAAGAATAAGTCCCTAGTTCAAACTTCTTAATCAAAGACTTGTGATTCCATAATTAAAGCTTTCTTTTGAGTTGTTATATAT
>NW_010104405.1:0-2087 GCF_000699245.1 Pterocles gutturalis | reverse complement strand
TCCATCCAGGTCCCTCTGGACAACACAGAAGATCTGAGGACCACCACCCAGGTCTCCACCCAAGTCACCAGGTCTCTACCCAAGGTGGGTTCTCCGATGGGTCATAAAATTCGAAGAACGGATAAAACTCTTCCCGCAGTCGGGGCACTCGTAGGGTTTCCCTTCCCGATGGGTCCTTTGATGTTTCATCAAGGCGGAACTCACGGTGAAATTCCGACCGCACTGGGGACACCCGTAGGGTTTCTCCCCGCTGTGAATCCGTTGGTGGATCATCAGGTTGGAGCTTCGGTTGAAACTCTTCCCGCAATCGCGACAACGGTAAGGTCTCTCCCCGGTGTGAGTCCGTTGATGCCTGATGAGATCCGAACTATTCCGAAACCATTTCTCGCAATCGACGCACCGATAAGGTTTTTCGCCGGTATGAACCCGTTGGTGGATAACAAGGCTGGAGCTTTGGCTGAAGGTCTTCTCGCACTCCTCACATTTGTAGGGTCGCTCCCCGGTGTGAATCTTCTGGTGGCGGATGAGGTAGGAACTGACGCTGAAGCTTTTCCCGCACTCGGGACATTTATAGGGTCTTTCTCCCGTGTGGGTCCGTTGGTGGGACGTCAGGTTGGAGCTTTGGTTGAAACCTTTCCCGCACTCGAAGCATTTGTAGGGTTTCTCGCCGGTGTGGAGACGGTGGTGGGTGACGAGCGTGGAACTGTCGCTGAAGCTTTTCCCGCAAGCGGGACATTTGTAGGGTTTCTCGCCGGTATGGAGCCGGTGGTGGGTGATGAGGTGGGAACTTCGGCTGAAGTTCTTCCCGCACTCCAAGCACTTGTAGGGCTTCTCGCCGGCGTGTAACCGTTGGTGGACTACCAGGTTCGAGTTCCGGCTGAAGCTCTGACCGCATTCCTCGCAGATGCTCGGGCGTTCCTCCTCCGAGCTTCTCGGGGTGGATTTGCAACCTCTTCCCTTGGAGCATCTTCTTGGGTTTTCCTCTTGGTTGACCTCCTGCTCCATGGAGTATCTTGGCTTTTTGATGACCTCCTGCTCTGTGGAGCATCTTCTTGTGTCCTCCTGTCCCATGGAGCATCTTCTTGGCTCTTCCTCTTCATTGACCTGCTCCTTGGAGCATCTTCTTGGATTTTCCTCTTGGTTGACTTGGCTCATGGAGCATCTTCTGGGCTTTTTGATGACCTCCTGCTCCTTGGAGCATCTTCTTGGACTTTCCTCTTGGTTGACTTGGCTCATGGAGCATCTTCTTGGCTTTTCCTCTTGGTTGACTTGGCTCATGGAGCATCTTCTGGGCTTTTTGATGACCTCCTGCTCCTTGGAGCATCTTCTTGGACTTTCCTCTTGGTTGACCTGTCTCATGGAGCATCTTCTTGGCTTTTCTTCTTCATTGACCTCTTGTCCAGTGGAGAATCTTGGCTTTTGGTTGACCTCCTGCCCCATGGAGCATCTTCTTGGCTTTTTGATGACCTCCTGCTCCTTGGAGCATCTTCTTGTGTTCTCCTGTCCCATGGAACATCTTCTTGGCTTTTCCTCTTCGTTGACCTGCCCCATGGAGCATCTTCTTGGTTTCTCCTTCCCGTTGACCTCCTGCTCCTTGGACCTTTTCAAAACAACCTCTTCCACTAAATTCTGCCGGTGGAGTTTCTCCTCCATCTTCTCCATCCTCATCTCATCACCTGCGGGAGGAAGGAGAGGAAGAGGATTTACACCCACGCCAGAGGGAAGGAGAACCTCCCAGATCCACCTCCAGGAGACACCAGTGATGCTCAGCTGGAGAAGAAAGGATGAAGGTTGGGGTCCAGTGCCTCCAGGCTTGGCCCTCTTGGGGGTCCTGGGGGGTCCCCCAGCTCGCCCATGGCCACTTTTGGGGGTCATGGGGGTCCCCCAGCTCCAGAATCCCCCCCCTCTGGGTTCCTGGGGGTCCCCCACCTCCCCCACGGCCACTTTTGGGGGTCCCGGGTGGTCCCCCAACTCCAAAATCGCCACTTTTGGGGGTCCCCCCACTCTGTACTCCCCCATCCTGGGGGTCCCCAGTTCTGGGGTCCCCCCCCTCTGGGTTCCCCCACCTCCCCCACGGCCACTTTTGG
>NW_010104404.1:0-256 GCF_000699245.1 Pterocles gutturalis | reverse complement strand
TTTCCAGTTGGTTTTTCAATATGTCCAAGGATGGAGACTCCACAACCTCCCTGGGAAACCTGTGCCATGCTCAGTCCCCCTCACAGTGAAAAAGTGTTTCCTGATGTTCAGAGGGAACCTCCTGTGCTTCAGTTTGGTCCCATTACCTCTGGCCCTGTCACTAGGCACCACTGAGCAGAGCCTGGCTCTGTCCTCTATGCACACTCCCTTCAGATCTTTACAAGCACTGATGAGATCCCCCTGAGCCTTCTCTGCT
>NW_010104403.1:0-6748 GCF_000699245.1 Pterocles gutturalis | reverse complement strand
ATTGGTAGTTCTTAGTTTGGGGGTAGGCTAAAAGGTAACAGAATTGGTAGTTCTTAGTTTGGGGGTAGGCTTTTAAACCCATCAAAAGATGTGTCTTTACTCAGATTGTACCACAGACATGCCATATTTTCCAAAAAGAGGGGGATCTGCAGAGTAAATACATGCATGCATATAGATATTATTCAGCAATTTTGACCCTGCTTCTAAAGAGAGGAGTCCAAGCCTACAATGACAGCATAGAAAAGATCAAATAAAGACTTTTTTCCTGGGAAAAGATAGTTTTACCTGTGCTTCCCAGCAGCCCCTTGCTGCGTAGTCCCGTAGCTTCCTGAGACTTTGGAGGTATCTGCCAGGATCTGACATCTGCAGAGATGAATGTAAACAGATTTCAAAAACCCTTGCCTTTACACAACAAACAGAAGGATTGCAGTACTAATATCCAGAGAAAAAACACATTCCTGTGGGTACATCTATTATTTCAGCAACAAGTCTGTTTCTCATCACGACGCCAACATTGTTTTGAAGAAAGTTTCTTCAGTTCTTGCCCAACATCTCACAGGAAATGAGACAGGTCACTCGGGACTCCAATATATGAGCTTGGGCAGGCTTATTAATGACAATACAGGCAGTGTCCCCTCCCGTTCCCAGGTGAGCCATATGATCGCTAGCCAGCAGTGCCTGTGCCTCTAGCAGTTAGTCTAGAGGAAAGTCTGCTTGCAGCTTGGCTCCAACTGCTTATAGACTGACTTGCTTTGAACACCAAGGCACACACCAGAGCTCATTTGAGAGAGTTCTTAGCGATCTCCTTGTTTATGAAGTAAGCTCTGAGGAACAGCAAGTTCTTTCTGTGTACGTTCATTGCACACAGAGGTCCACAAGTTACAGTGAAAAAGTTGCTTTGAGGCAAAAAAAAAATTTACTACTTACAGCAGCCTTTCTGTTACTTTCCCAAAGGAGGTAGGAGCTGTTTAAACAACCCTGCTTTGAAGATTCTTCTAACATTTCAAGGGATTCCTTTCTCTTTTCTTCATCCTAAGAATAAAAGGCATAACGGTATTTTTGCTGTCCAGCCAAGTGGGCACCAGATCTCAAAACTTCAGAAGGTACAGAACAGCTCTCTACTGAAAGCTCCAGAGCGGAACCAACCAGTTGCAAGTCCTTTTCAGACTCTGAGGGGTGCTCCCACATTCACTCAGCACCATCATTTGAAGATCCAGGCTCAGGAAGCCATTTAGTGGTTTTCCTCAGCTAGACAAAAGCTTTTTGGCTTGCTTGCCACTCAAGGATTTTTTATTTTTTTTTAACATGCATTATGACTGGAGGGCTTCCTTTGAGACCTGAACATGCTGCAAGCCCATGACCAAGCCAAAATTAATTTCACTGTTTGTAAAATTCAATAAACTAAGTTGATGACATCCCTTTAGACAACCAGTAAATTAAACTCATCAGAACAGAAATTCCTAGGCCACTTGATGAATATAAGAGCATTTGGCTGTTTTTTGTTTTTGTTTTTGTTTTTTTTTAAATCAGGTAAACAGCATTAGCATCACCAAAAAAGTACCCAAACACATCAAATTAGAAACACTGCTCACCTCAAAGAGACTCAAGACCTTAGCCAAGCAGTGGAGAATAGATCCTTTTTGAGTCTGAAGAAAGCATTAAGATAAAGCATTATTAAAGATAAAAAAAAAAGAATAGCAATTTTTGCCCCTAATTCCAGACCACAATTTTGTTTGCCTTTCAATCATCCCTCCCCCTTGCTTTTCTCAATATTTTGTTATCTTTCAGACAGTAATGAATCTCTCAGAAAACAGTACAGGCCTCTGGCAGTCATGATCTACCAAGTGCAGTTTGTCAATAAATTCATTAAAATGATTGATCCACAGTGATTTAAGCAAAAAGAGCATAGGAGCTTCTCGGAGAAACAAAAATATTTTTTCCAAAAGAACTAGATGCAGCTACCAGCCTATGTTAAAGTCAAGGGCAAAAAACTCTTACTTTCTCCAACTGACACTCTGCTTTGAGACTCTGATAGACCACAGCTTTACAACAGCTTCCACTCAAGGACCAGGGAGGACGAATAAAAAGCCAGATAAATGGGGCTGCACACACATTCAACTGCTCCGCCACACCGAAGAAATGCGATGCCTTTAATCCATTCACTTCTGCATAACCCTCGTCGGAGATGGACACTGAACAAAAGAAAAAAGCCACAAATCATTTTACAAGGTGTGCTCAGCATCTAATCAGGCCAAGACAGACAATAGGATACAATCAAGGAAAGATTGAACAGTGTCTTCCCTTTAGAGCCTTAAAAATCATGGAGATGGCAAAAGAAGAAAAATCTTACTACAATCAGTCTTTAGGAACATATAACCTTAATTGGTTATAGAACCTGGGTAAAAAAGCATCAGGGTTTGAGACACACGACAAACAGCTCTGTAAGCAGCCAGTAGAAGTGCCAACTTTGTGATGAGACAATGAGTCTGATGTGATCTATAAGTAAACCTTTAGCTCATCTACATTTCTTCTTCATGCCATCTTCCCCAAAGACCCGAGTACAAGCTGCCACACTTACAGCCTTCATTGTACAGGTATGCTATCCCCAGCTTCACAGCAGCTTCAAAGTTACCCCTTTCAGCAGCCCTGAGTGGGAAACAGAGAAGATAAGCGTGGCTGAAATTAGCAGGTGCTTCCAGACCCACGTCCTCAAACCAGTCACTCCAGCAGAGGCCGGGCTGTGACTTCGGTGATCACCAACCTTGAGCATATGTGCTTTCACTACAGAAGTTAAATATAAGTTATGCTGAGGCTTTTCTTGCTGCAGCCCTTTCATGTGCCGATATCCAGGACAATTTGACAATTCCTAGAACCGTTTCCCATCCCCATACAACATCCCCAATACCAGAATGTAATAACACATTTTGGTACTTTGTATCCTCAAGGACATGCATCAAGCCCTTGTGCTCCTCCCGTCCAAGCTGATGTGCACATTGTAATCTTCTTCAGAAAGAACGTGAGACATGCATCGAAGAAGCAACAGTCAGAAGCAAAATAATTGTGACATTTAAACTGACAGATGCCCTTCAAATCAGATGGATGTTCTCTGTCCTTTTAAAGCAGATTTATCATTACCCTTTCAAACCTCACTCGTTTTAATACTGAAATTTGCCTATTTTTCAATACACTGTTTTGCACAAGAAGTGACCAAGCCAGCTCAGACTTCGAAGCATGGTTATGCTCTTGAGCCTCTGAGCTCACTTGCACAAACATATGGAAGCAGCAGTAACAGGTTTTAGTTAACATGCAGTGTTCCAGTATGGAATATTAATGCCCTTAAAGAGAAATAATGTCAGTATATGCAACAGCCCCTGCTCCAGTTAAAGAGACAGTTATAAGCTGCAGCTCAAACACAAAATCAACAATTCCTCATCACCCTCAGCAAAGACTTCTACAAAAAGTAGAAGCTTACAGTGAGGACTGATTAGAACTGTTTATCTACCTCTTCTACAACACCAGACAAACTTGACTCTTAAAGCTTACCTTTCAAACATCTTCAGATTGTTTGGAGAAGGCCATATTTCTTGGAAACTTGCACATGCCCACACACTAGCATGATTATCCACAAGGTATTTAAGATGCGAGTTCACCTGCAAGGGGGAGAGTGTAAAATAATAATTACTAGAATTAAGGGACCAACAGAAAAATAGTTCTTTGCAATCTTATTTTAAATAGCTAATTAATTAATCACAAGTTAATCATAACTCATTACCTGCCTAATCACCCTTAAGGCAAGAGATGTCAAACCAAACTAATTCGCTTGGCCACGGTGATCTAGCAGGACAATTCCCACTGAAAATTTATACAGAGCAGTCAAATACTGCTGCCAATCTTAAGTTTGAGTAGTGAGAAATAAAACTGCTGCTGGGATAGCAAAAATCTAATGACTCCATGTATTCTTTGGTTTCCTTCAGATTTATTCTGACAGAAGAAGCCAGCCTTTTCTGCGCGCAGTCCTGTCTCCTCATGGCAGAGATAAGCAAGCCACAGTGCGCAACAGAGGGGAAGCAGCAGCAGACTCACAGCTCTGACTGAGAGGATGTCCTCGGCAGGAAGGCCTTTCAGAATATGAAACAGAACGTCCTCAGGCAGACTTAACAACGTCAGGACTCGAGGCCGTTTTCTTATCCTTCGCTTTGAAGGGAAGGAAAAACACCTGGAACATCTACAGTGAATCACTGGAAAACAAAAACACAGGACATCGCAGTTAGTGATGGAACAGTAGAAGAAAAAAGGCACTAGAGTATACCCATACATAACACGTGTTTACTGGAGTAGCTCTCTATTGCAGCATAGGACACTTCTTCAAACATATTAATCACAGGGAAATCTAGTGTGTGTCTCACAGCACCATAAGACTAAGCCACAAAGTAGTGACTCCTTTGATTTTATCAATGAAGCCCAGAGGCTCAGAAGGAATGGCTCATGCTCAAGTCCCCTCCATCGAGGAGAGCCCTCCATGCCTTACATCCATCATTTGCCCTGTGTAGCTAAACTGTCTACTACAACTTCATTTACGTCCCCCACACCCCAACTTGTCCATCTCAATGGGTAATATCCCTTGGAATGTAACCAGAGAGATGTGGAAGTTAAGACCTACCCAACCACCTCAAGCCAAAGGCCCATCTTTCTAAGTTGCCACCATGAACGCTCATGGAAGGTCCCCAAGAACCAGGAAGCCCTTTTTTGAAGTTTCACTACCCTGTAGACTAAGGCATCACCTACATCTTCTGTCTGTTGTTAAGACAGAGTTTACCCTCACTGCATTCACCAAGAGGAAAACGATCTCTCAGATAAGGCAAACCCAAGAAGAGCACATGAGTACTGCTCGCTGGCAGAGACTCGCACTCCACGGTAGAAAGCCCAATCCCTTTTCCATCCCTCGGGGCCAGTGCAGGCAGCCTGGCCCCCGCCTGCACACAGGAGCCCTGACTAACAAATGGCAGAAATTCAAACCAGTGAAAGGTACTGGGAGGAAAAAAGGCACATTCCCCTCCTCCAGCTCACAAGTGGCAGCAAAGATCACCCTCACAGAGCAGTGCTTGGGCAGGAAGACCCGAGTCAATCCCAGTCCATGCTGTGCCTTTCACAGCCCTGCCACGCAGAGACGCTGCTCATTTCCACAGCACACTCTCACAGCTCTCGGGGACAGACCATACAAGCAACAGAGGCCCATTTCTGAGCGAGAAGGAGGCTAAGCATCCTCTTTACAGTGACAATGGCTCAAAAAATAATTTTTGAAGTCGAAGCTTGAGTCCCACAAATTAAAGGGCTATGTAAGGGCCTCTGTCTTTATTACAGATGATTTCTTGGTTGCATTTTACAAACCTGGTTTAAGTTTAGAGAGAGATTATACTTGGGAAATTAATTTACCGACTTTTTTTCTAAAAAAGTTTAATAAAAAGACACAGACTCCACTAAAGAGCCCAGTACTGTGCAACGTGCACCCGTTTGCATTGCTTACCCTACTTTTACTAGTTCATTACTGGTTTGAATATTTTTTTATGTAAATGAAAACAGTAGAGTAATAGTAGTATAATACATATACTAAACCAGACCATGTTATCTATGAAGTCAGAGCTATGTAGTCTCACTAGATTACAGGGTCCGAGGCATAAGCTGAGAGAGCGATGCAACTCTCAAGCTCTCTTTTTACACTATAAGTAGAAGGTGGCTGAAAAGTCAAGGTGAAAACAGAATTTTAACAAGGCAAATGTTCTTCTCCATTAATATTTTTTCCCCTTTGGCCTGCTCTTCTAGGTGTTTAACGACTGCTGGTTATAACCTAACATACGGAAAGCCTCAGGATCTCATACCAACCTCCAGTCCCTCACACAAAACTTCAGTGAGAGATCGGAGAGGCAACACACTGCATTTCTCTTGGAGAAGATAAGAGCAACAGCTCTTACCAGCTGCAGACACAGTGAATGGAAAACGTATGGACTGGCCAGTTACAGCCTCACCTTCCTCGGAGGGTGCCAGCCCTCAGAACTGGGAGGTCTCCACAGACTGAGCAGCCAGTACAAAGTTTACAATTTATTCAAAGCGAAGTTGCTGGATCAGACTCAATGACTTAATACAGCTTTTCAAGTTTGCAAAGGGAGAGTTATCTGGGTTTTCATCAGGATCCTCAAGAGGAGCCTGCAGATTCCTTAGAGATCCATGAGCCATGGCCACTACCATACTAATACACAGTTTTCTGTTCATATACACTAATAGTGTCCTTAGTGCTTCAGGTTTAGTGAACTGAACCACTGGCCTGATACAAAATAGCACCCAATGTGTCACTAGTAGCATGTACCTCACCTGTTACCCATCTTTGATTAAAAAGCTATTCCCATGGAAAAAAACCCAACTTTTTGATGTGCAGAGGGCAGAAATACCGTTATCCTTTTCATCCTCTTCCCCCGCCGGGGGGGAAACTTCAGCAGCATTATTGTCATGAAAAATAAGTGGTCTTCTACACTGGCATGCGAATTAAACCTGTGTGAACATCTGAATGACAGGGGACACGGCACAGGCGGGCAACTCAGGGAAGAGGAAAAGTCAATTCCAGAAGACAGCGAACCGCACAGGGAAATCTTCACCTTGGTGCTTCACAAAATCCGAGTGGCTCAGGCCGGAGGAGACCCAGGAGCTCAGCCAGCCCCGCCGCCGGGCCCGGGCAGGGGCAGCACAGCAGCACCCG
>NW_010104402.1:0-1495 GCF_000699245.1 Pterocles gutturalis | reverse complement strand
CAACCTTAATGATTCTATAATTCTATGATGATGCCTGTGTTTTGCATTAATTTCCCTGAGATATCCTAGCTTGCAATTTTTCAAGTTGAATTTGATTTTTGGTAGTCTCTCACCCTGCATATTTCTGTTCTTTCTTTAACCCACTCATACATTTCTTTTTCTTCCCTTCTAGATCCTCATCTGCTTTATCTGAAGTATAAAGTCCTGGATATTAGGGTTTCCAGGCTCAACTATTTTTAAAATACCTGATGTCACATTCCTTTGTCTTCTTTCATTCTCCACCTGCCTCTTATCTGATCTCTCTCCTTGTTTTCTTTCAGCTGATAAATCAATTTTGACAATGTATTTTTCTTTGTCTCCCTCTGTAAGTTTTGGTCTACCACTTTTTTCTCTGAAATACAAGGCGACCTGTCTACCTGTATGTCATAAACTTATATACTTGAAGATTCCTTTTCTAATAAATAGGAACAGCCTGTTTGATCTAAGTTGACAGAATATGGATTTAAAAGCATCCTGAAGGAAAAAAAAGAATGCCATTAAAATAAAGATTTTAACAAATAAAACTATATCTGAATGAGTTTGCATTCTGGCTTGGTAGAGTGAATATCAGATATTTCTTTGATGATTACTTTCCTTTCTAAAAATTGTGTTTTGTTCTATTAAAGTTCATATTTAAAATAGTACATTCAGTCCTTTAACCACTGATGTAAATTTTAGTCATAAAAAACTTGTGAAAATAAAACCTATCACAAAATAAGCATTACAGATGAGCCGTTAAATGTACAAAGGAATAGAGTTCTTAGCATTAACTGCCAAAAAAAAAAAAAAAGCTTTTAGTAAAATGCTCCAAATTGTCTTGACCTTTTTTAAAGAAATTTTTGACAGTACTTTGAGGTTTACTACTAGAATCTCTCTTCTGCCCAGCAGTAACTATCAAATAGTAGTTCGTAATCTCAAAGAGCTGACACGGGTTTTATATCTTTGTTCATCTACTATTTTATGTTTGTAACTTTCATTACAGTGACTATTTTTTTTTTCCTCCTGAAGGATGAGAACTGAACATGTAGTGAAACCTTTTAAAAGATGATTTGATGATTTTCCAGTAATTTATAGCCCACAGTTTATTATTTAATATCCTCAATCAAAAAATATTTGGAGGTTTAAGAAACAGCTCACAATTATCTATATAAAGGGGAGGTAAGCAGGTCATAAGTTGTACAACTCACCTGAGGATTTCAGAGAAAATGCAATTTTGTAGAAATTTTATTACAGATCTGAGGAGAAAAAAAGGAAATTGAAATGGGTTTCAAACTTTGGATTATGAAGAAGAGGACGACAGAACTAATCATAGAGCAAAGCAAAGTTAATGTTATACTACAAATACATTTATATTAATATAAATATTATAATTACACCTTACCAAATAAAAAAGGATCATCCTGGCTGAAGCTGTTAGACCCATATATGAAAGTAACTGTTGAATATGGGGTAGGCA
>NW_010104401.1:0-9505 GCF_000699245.1 Pterocles gutturalis | reverse complement strand
AGTCTAGATATTTCTAACACTGTAACATTGCTCACACAACACGTGTGTTGTGTGCTGTTTTTGACAGCCACTGTCATGTTTTTATTTGTCACTTGGATATTATCACTACTTTTATGATTCAGGTTGACTTCACCTTCTTCCTGTCTTTGTATGTTTTCTCTCTTTGCACATTCTTTCCTGCAAGAGCTCTGGCTTCCATTCTAGTTACCACATGCTGCTTATAATTGTTTCCCATTATATTAATTTAAATTATGTAAATGCTTTAAATATAATCACTATGAGGTTGTACTTCACTTGAGGAATGTCATTGTATTTCAGATTAAGAGAATTAGGTGGCAGAGGGAATGTTAACTTCTTTGGCCAATGGTTGGGAGTTTCAAAAGGAAATTAAATCATGCAGCATTGCATCAGTCTATGGTGCGTACAGTTTTAGAATACCTTAAGTAATTGTTTAGTTTTTCAATTATAATGCCTCTCATCCTGATTAATCTCAGAAAATAAATGGCTCTTACAAGGCACAGTGAATCGAGTGCTCACAGGAACATTACAGCTCTTTGGTGCTATTCATACGATGTAACAACTTCACAAATCACAAGAGTGGAGAATGTTGACATATGACCAAAATACAGGCAAATGATAATTAACAGTTTAAAGAAAATATTCTGCTCCATGACGCTACCCATGGCAACACAGGAACATAGAGGTATTTGCAATTAGTTTGCTCTATGTACAGAAACTACTATTCTCTGCTGAAACCTTCAGCTTCTGCTTATTTTGTCCTTTCTCATAGAATCATTTAGGTCAGAAAAGACCTTTAAGATCAAGTTCAGCTGTAAGCCTAACACTGCTAAGGCCCACTAAACCATGTACTAAACCATCCCTACTAATAACGTGAACAACAGTTTATGTCCTCATTCTCTTGTTAGCATCCATAAAGTTTTGGCATTTATTGTTAGACAGAAGTTCATCATACCTGCTTGATTCATTGCTATAGGCTAAGAAATCAAATCTTACCTCCTGAACTTTTTGAATATGCCAAAAAAAATCCAGTATGACAAAAGTTTGGATTATTTTAGTTGAGGAAATATTTTATACCTCTGCACAGCAATTCATATTTGGTACACCTCTCCCACATTTTAGATATCAGAGTGTACAGTGAAAGAGCAATTTAAAATGAGAATAATTTTTTTTAAAAACACCCTTCCTTATGGTGATAGTCATGGTGGCATGTACCTTTAGCAAGTGGATCTCCTGTTTTTTTAGGTACAGCAATAGGCACTTTCTCCTCTGGGACAGCCCTCTCAGGCATCTCAGGCACTTGAAAGAGATTAGTGCATTTCTTGTTACAATTACAATACAACTGAACACAAGTACAGAGACTGAAACACAGAGGACAATAAAAATGTTCTGAAGTAACAGTTTAGCACACATTCATACTCAGTGAGATTTGTTTAGCAAGCATGATTTAAAATCTGAGGTTTGAAATGACAGAGAACAAAAGAGGTAAAGAATACTTAAGAGAAGATTAGGTGTTTTCATGTATGTGTGATAACATGTACCTCTGGCCGATGGAAGATCTGATTTTTCAGGAGCAGCTACAGGAGTTTTCTCTTCTGGGACAGCCTTTTTGGGCATTGCAGGCTCTTTAAAGATATTAGTACCTTTTAGTAACGTATATTAAGCTTTAAAACATGCAGTGAAACATAGTCTACTCAAGAGAAGGAAAAGAGATCTTATTCATAAGATGTACCTTTAGACTGTGGAGCTGCTTGTTTTTTAAGTATAACAACACACTCTTGCTTTTCAGCCAGCTCAGCCAGTGGTGGTTCCGCAGGTGCCACAACAGGCTGTGGTTCTTCAGATGCCACTTCAGGCTTTGGTTTTCGAAGTGCTGTAGAAGATTCTACTTTCTGGGGTGCTAAAATTGGTTCTGGTTCCTCAGGCACCGTGACATTTTCTGTCTTGAAGGGTGCCACAACAGGCTTTGATTTTCTGGACACTGCAATAGGCATTGATTTTTGGAAATCTGCAAAAAACTCTGTTTCTTCAGGTGCTACAAGCAGCTCTGGTTTTTGGGATGGCACAAAAGGTTTTGTTTTGGGGTGCACCGCAACACGCTCTAATTTTTGGGTTGATGCAACTGTCTCTAACTCCTCAGATGCCACAGTGAGCTCAGGTTCCTCAGGAGCCACGAATGGCTCTGGTTTTTGGGGTGGCACAAAAGGTTTTGTTTTGGGGTGCACCGCAACACGCTCTATTTTTTGGGTTAATACAACTGTCTCTGACTCCTCAGGTGCCACAGTGAGCTCAGGTTCCTCAGAGGCCACAAATGGCTCTGTTTTTTGGGGTTCCACAACAGGCTTTTGTTTTGAGGGCATCACACCATGCTTTAGCTTTTGAGGTGGCACGTCAAGTTTGGGTTCCTCAGGTATCACGACCAGCTCTGGTTTCTCAGGCACTACAACATGCTCTGTTTTTTGGGATTCCGCAACAGGCTTTCGCTTTGGGGGCATCACACCAGGCTTTCGCTTTTGGGATGCCACATCAGGCTTGGGTTCCTCAGGTACCACAACACGTTCTGTTTTTTGAGATGTTACAACACATTCTGTTTTTTGGGGTGCCAAAGCAGTCTTGGACTCCTCAGATACCGCAGCATGGTCTAGTTTTTGGGGTGCCACAACAGGCTTTTGTTTTTGGGCCACTGTAGCAGGTTCTGGTTCTTGAGGTTCTACCTCTTGAAGCTTTGGTTTTAAGGGTTTTGGTTTTCGGGAAACTGGAACAGGTAGTTTCTTTTCTGGGAAAGCTGTCTCATCCACTTTATGTACATAAAAAGATATTAGTTCTAAATTCAACAACGGTGCAGACAATCACACCAAATTTAAGTGAATCATAAAACATAAACCCACAACTGTAATGAAAACATTAAAAGTGTATCAGGTATTAGTCATTTATGTTGGCCTTTTTAAGGATGAATATAACCACGTTTTGTCTTTTCTCCCTTTTCTCTCAAATGTACACACACACACACTCCTGCCCCCCAAGCCTCATGCCCCCGTATCCAAGTAGACACATGCACAGACAGTATAACTTAATCTGTAAGTAAAATCTATTAAATTTTAAACTGAATGGACAGGATAAAAGATATTAATAACATTGCACGTAATAAGCTGAAGACTCAAGAATAAGCAGTAATGGCATCTAGTTTTTCTTGGTGGAGCTTCTGGTATTTCAATTCCATTGTTATCTTCTGCTCTTAACATTTAGAATGGGTACTTTCTTTTCTTCTACTATTTGCTCTTTAAAGATAATGTAGTTGTTTTCATGAATCCAAGTGGGAAGAATAGTAAGAATAAACCAAAATAGAAAGAAGAATTGAAACAAAAAATACAGGTAATTCAGATATCCAATATTTCTCACTGTTCTTCAAAAAGACCCACGTATGTCTGTTCCACATACATATGCAGATACATAGAAGAAGTATAATTTAGAACCTCAGAAAACAGAAGGCCTGGAAAATCTCAGTGTTAAAGAAAAGAGAAAAAATATTTCTTTTGTTGTTTTATTAGTGTTGAGATTTACCTTTCTCTGGTAGGGGTTCTGGTTCTTCAGGTGCAGCCTCTGGTTCTGGGACAACCACAGGTTCTGGTTCTTTAGGCACAGGTATTTTCTTTTCTGGAACTTTCTTCGGCACCTCAGGTTCTTTAAAGACATTTATTTGTTTTACTTTCAGGGATTTGAAGAATAGGAATTGAAAAGGTAACAATAGCTCCAAGGTGAAAATTATCAAACAACATTAGACAAAAAAACCCCAAACCACCATTATAAATAATCTGTGCTTTTTTCATCTTGCTTGATGCACACCATTAATAGCCATTGTTGCTTACTGGGAGCTATTAAAAAGTGAAGAAGACAACACAATCTGTAACATTTATAAATATTAGAATATAAAAAAAAGAGGACAACACTGACTTAAAAAAGGTAATATTTAGAGAAATAGATTAAAATTTCTGTGCAATTTTACCAGTATTGAACATGTACCTTTAGGTGGTGAAGGTTCTGGTTTTTTAGGAACTTCAATGTGTACTTTTTCTTCTGAAACCACTTTCTTGGTCACCTCAGGCACTTTAAAGAAAGTAAATAGTTTTATTTGTATGGAATTCAAACATATGTCAGCAGTGTTAACCCACTAAGAAAAGTAAAACTCAGGGACATCAAATGCATCACTGGTTTTGGATGTGAATATCTATATTTTCTTTGCCTACAGAAAATTCTCTCTGATTTCTCAGTGAGGTACAGATGCAAAAGTACAATTTAAACAACAAAAATATATAGAACATTTATAGTAAAGGTAAATTACCAATATGTTAAAATGGTACCTTAGAAAATTAAGGGGTTTTCTTTAATTTATTGTGTAGAGCAGTTACCTTTAGTTGGCTCTGGTTTCTTTGGCACTTTAACGGAAACCTCTTCCAGGACCACTTTCTTTGGTACCTCAGGCACTTGAAAAATATTAATAACTTTTACTATTAAGAATTTCATAAACATCATTAAAGCATAACATCATAACAGTATTAACAAGAACATTAATTACCAAGATTTATTTTTTTCACACAATGCATTTGTTCACTTGAAAAAACTTTGAGAACAGAAGAAGATTCTAACAGAGGTCTTCGGTTCTGTCTTCTATGGTGTTAAAACAACAAGAGTGATGTTTTTGATTCTGTTAATTTTGTTATAATGACAAGTACCTTTAGCTGGTGGAACTGCTGTTTTTTTAGGCTCCGCAACCGGTATTTTCTCATCTGGGACTTTCTTGGGCACTTCTGGCACTTTAAAATGAATAATTATGTCAACAGTAAGAATGCAAAGAAATTTAAATAGCATTAAGTGGAAAAAGAACAAATGAAAGGACACCAGGTAACATCAATTAAACATAATACTCTAACAAATAGGCCTTTTGTTCTCAATCTTGATCGAGAGTCATTTGAGAGGCGTAAAGAGGCTGCTTGCAAAAATGAAATACAAAAATCATGGTTTATAAGACAGAAAGATGGGGAAACAGCATCAAAAAGGTCTGATTCGTGAAAGTAAGACAAATTATTGTCATGGTTTTATTAAAGTGCTTTTTAGGCACAGTAGCTTTGGTTTTCTCTTCTACAACTACTTCCTCGCGTGCTTCAGGCACTTTAAGAAGAGATTATTTTCGGTTATTATATGGAATTTTATAGCCATGTTCAAAACTTTTCAGTAGAATTTGCAAGTAGGAAGGCTCTTAATGGAGCCATTGATTTAACATGTTTATTGATTTAGGGTTCTTTTATGTCCCTGTAAAGTCCGAGGAAACACCTCAGAGTCTTTCGGAGTTTCTTCTCCTTCTGCATAACACTGTTTATCCATTTTATTCAGCCATCTCCCAAAATTCCATTTGACTAAGGCTGTCCTGTTCCATCCTGTACTCCTTGTCATATTCTTCTATGCACAGTGACTTCTTGATATCAATTTTTCATCTATTCATGGAGAATTTTGTGCTGTGTTAAGACATCTGTATCACTTATTCTATACTTTGAAATTATTAAACTCTCATTTGGGACTAATTTTTCACTGTCAGTTGGAGTATTTCAGATCACAGAAGCCCTGTTTTCTCTAAGATTTCTGCTGTGATTCTCAAATATCAGTCTCATCTCTGCCCAGCCACATCAGTGTTTCTAACACACTGGTACAGCTATTGCAGCCATGATTCAAAAATAAGAATTTTCAAAACAGTAGCATATATAGAACTGTGGGAATAGAAGATAAAAGTAATAGGACAACACAAACAAAAAATAAAAAAATAATCTGCACAATCAAGGCAAAGGTTTTTTCCTCTTAACAAATGTTAGTTGTCTATAGTGCAACATACCTTTGGCTGGTGGTGGTTCTGGTTTTCTAGGCACAGCAATGGGTACTTTCTCTTCTGGAATTTTCTGCGGCACCTCTGGCACTTTAAAGAAAGCAACATTCATTTTTGTTATATTTAAGTCATTTAAAAATATGTAAATTATTAAGAAGAATGTCTCAGAAGAAGCATATCAGAAGAAATGTAAGATCAGATATAAAAAGAGATACATAATGCAAAAAAAAAAGTGTATTATTACATACTACTAGGATTTTTAATAAATGAGAAATAAACAGTAATTTTTTCTTTTACTGTAAACCCTGCTGCCCAAGAGAAAGAGAAATCTCCTCCTCAGAGTGACCGTTATTGACATATAAGCTTTAGGTGGTGTTATTCTTCGGTTTTTTTTTGGTACAGAAACATTTTACTTTCTTTTCTGAGAAAGATTTCTGAGGTGCCTCAGACCCTTTAAAGATATTAGTGTACTTTTAAGAATTACAAACCCCGCCCCCCCAAGCAACACAGAGAAATAAGACAAAACAAATAGATGTGTAAGGATACTCTGACAACAGTTATGTATTCTGAAAAGTGTCCATGGTTCTATCCCTCTGGCAAACAGTTTGAAGCTACTTTGCTGGGGTTCTTCTGTCATGCAGTGGTGACATCTCACACAAACTGCTATTTCAGACAGACTTCTAAAATACCAGAATGAATTGTAACAGTTGGTCCATTCTAAATTAAACCAATTGACCCCTAAATTTAACATAAGCAATGTGAAAGAAGAAGTGTATATACTTCTTGCTTGAGTATTGATAGAATTTCTGAGGCTATTTACAATACCTACAAACACTCATGAACTGAAAATGTTTGTTCTGTAAAGCTCACTGCATGTTTGGCTCAGCTAGAGTTTTCCTTATTTTTAGTCCCTTTGTCTAGTTTCAGATACAATTTCTGTGCCATCACAATGGATTACTCTTGGGTAGAAGAAAAAGACAAACACAGCTAATTTTTAATGACAGAAGAAAACTGAAGAACAAGAAGAAGGAAAGAATAGGTTAACCTATACCTTTGGCAGGTGGAGCTTCTGGCTCTTTAGGCAGAGGGACAGGTTTCTTCTCAGGAATAGTTGTCTTGGGCAATTCAGGCACTTGAAAGATATTTACTGATTTTAATTTTAATTTTGTGACTTAAAGGTGAGTTGAGAAACAGTAAAAAGCGACATATACAACATAAATGCCACAAAATCTGACACAAGTGGACCATAAATTATTAAATCAGAAATTATGTAAGAAACAGAAAAGATGTTATGAGCAAAAGACCTCAGTTCTATTAGGCTATGAAAGTACCTTTAGATGGTGGAGATTCTGATCTTTTAGACACAGGAGTAGGTTCTGGTTTTTTAGGCACAGCAATAGGAACTTTTTCTTCTGGAACAGCTTTCTTAACAACTGTGGGCACTTTAAAGATATTAGTACATTTTAAGAATTTATATAGAATAGAAAGACAAGTTAAAAAATCCCAAGTTTGTAATGTAAGTAAGGTATTAAAAGAATGAACACAAATATTAATTACATTGAACAAGAACTAAACCATGAACATGAATAATTTAATTTTCCTGGAATCCATGACTTTGCAAATTTCAGGAAGAGACATGATGAAGATATATACCTCTAAGTGCTGGAGCCTCCTCTTTTCTATGAACAGTAGAAATTTCTTCTTCTATGTGCACCTCCTCATAAACTTCATGTACTTGAAAGATATTAGTTTAAATACTTAAATTAATTTAGAATATCTTCAGAAAACAAGACAATGTGAAAGAACAAATACAATGAAATATTCAAGCTCATCGTAAGATACACAATTCTATTTTATATCTATCCTCAAAATTAATACTCTTTCAAATGAGGGAAGAAAAAAATTTCATATTCTACCCTGATCTGTCCTCTGCAGCTTGCCAGAAGAAAGATATGTGATATGTCCTAAACTGAGTGCAAAGAGATAGGCCCTGTCTATCTAAGCTCTGTGAGTTTTTCTATTTTTTTTTTCTTTCCCCTTGGGCTGATCTCAAGTAGCAGGGTCCCTTTCAATTGTCCTTTTTGCATATAAAGCTAATTTTCCCCCTAAGAACAACTACAGGTATTATAATTTTTTAAAATTAATTTTATACTGTTGCAGCTAACTAAAGCTGCTATCCAAATGGTAGACAGAATGTTCTCAAAATAAATAAAGATTTACATATGAAAATGTATTTTTTTTATCCTTCAAATGCTACTCAAAATTTCTTGTACCTTTAAGGTGTGAAGCTTCTTCTTTAGGTAGAGCAGGAGGTACTTTGTCTTTGCGGACAGCTTTCTTTGGTACTTCAGGAACTTAAAAATATTGGTTTATTTTAGAAATTTGCACTAGGAAATAAGTAGTACAGTTTTTTAAAACAATAAAAAATTCTACTAGAACAATATGAAAATATATGGTATTAACCTGTGAATACAACTCAACAACTTCACTTTCTGGAGAACTTACAGGTGTGAATTTGCCCTTGTCTGAAAAGACAGTCGTTAGGGATTTTTTTCTTATCAAACAATATTTAGGAATTTTGGCATTTTAAAGGGCTTTATCTTTCTGCAATTTCAAAATTACCTATAAAAGCAAAGAAAAACTCTAGTGCAATTAACTAAATATTGCGCTTCAAGCATCTATAGAGTTCTTAAACACTGGAATTTTATTACAAAACTCTGTTCCTATTAATTTTTTTTTTCTGGTTTTGTATTTAGTCCTGATTTAAAGTCTTTAATTTTGACTTTATTAAAGCCCCTGAATTGACTGCAAAGAGTGCTTCTGCAAACAAGCTTCTGCCACAACCTTTTAGATTTTTTTTTTTAATGTGTTGTCAGAGAAAGTATTTTGGGAAATAGAACATGAGAGAGGAAGTCAAAAAAATATAAGGCTAATCCCTGGGCTTGCTAGGAATTTCCTGTCTTCCAAATTTCTTTGCATTTGTCTAATTTTGACTTTTTAAATTTTAAATTCTTGATGCAGAATGTATCAATGTGTTTGAGCAGCTGCTAACACAAGAAAAAAATAAGAACTTATAGAAAATGTTCCTTGAATTTGTTTTCTTGAATGATCAACTATTCTATCTTAATAATTGCTCATTAGCTAAACATATGAAGAAAGATGCTGATATATTTTTTGAATTCTTTGTAAATGGCTGCAAAATTATTGTTTTTAATCTCTTATTTCCCTGTATGTATGCTCACTGTCTAAGATAAAAAGAAACAGACAAAATTTACTCTTACAACAAGAGATCAAATGGAAGAAAAGAGTGTATGTAGCAGCTGGACATGTTGTTCAAGAAAAACAAGGATGTTAGGTTTCCCACTTGGTGCCTTACTTTTGAAAGAGGCTAAAGAAAATCCATTTGGAGGTCATGTACCTTTAGCTGTAGGAGCTTCTTCTGTAGGTACAGCAGCAGGTATTTTCTTCGGTAGAACAGTTTTCTTTGGCGCTGCAGGCACTTCAAAGATATTATATTTTTTAAAGAACATTATAACATACAAAATGTAAGTAACAAAGAAGCAATGACAGACATAACAGCTAAGGAAACATTACACAGAATCACAGAATCACAGA
>NW_010104400.1:0-6077 GCF_000699245.1 Pterocles gutturalis | reverse complement strand
CCATTCTATGATTCTATGATTCTGTGACATTCTTGGCTTTAAATATTATTTAGATACCAAATACTCTGGTTTTGGATGGCTTGTCTCCTCTCGACTGCTGCAGAAAATATTCCTGTACATTCTAATGCAATTCAAGTTTCAATGTTATATTTCTCTGACAGGGTGAAATAACCAATACTGTGCTGACAAGACACTGACGTCCATGATAAATAGTTTAAAGACAGCTCAGGGAAACTTTTTTCTACTTTTTTATGATGGCAATCCAGTGAATCTGAAGATAAATTACCCAAAAACAGACCAGGTGTACCCCAATTGAAGAGATGAAGAACTGGGTAAGCATCTGATACCTGTAAAGGAAAAAAGGAAGCCAACAGGGACAGAAGCATCTGCACAAGTTGCCTGAAATGGGAGCTGAGAAGGAGTCTTCCTAAGTAGAGCTCAAACTTTAATTTTTTTTTGGACACTTGTGTATACAAAACACTTACTCAGAGGATGCTGAAATTAGAAAGATGGACAGGAGGGTCAACTATGTATTCCCCATCAAAAACATTAACCAGAAGGAACTGAAAAGTTTTGCAAAGGCCAACAATGTCATGAAACTGCCTGCTATCTTCTCCTATTAGAGAAAAGGACTTTGAGAGTCATCATGAAAGCTCTACTGGTATGTACTACCTTCTGACCAAAGCTGGAAGTAGATAGGAAAGAACAGGCCAAACAGAAAGCTGGGGAGAGAGAAGGATGCTCTCTCCCATGAAGGATCAAGAGGACTTACAGGGAAGAGCAATGAGCAATAAGGGATTCCAGTAAGAAAGGCCATGATGGCTGATATAGATACTGAGATACAACTCATAAGAAGAAGAAAATGCCAGTGCTAGGTAGGTTTCTGCAAGATACCAGGTGGTAAATCTCTGAAGGTTATGAGCAGAGACAAACAAGAATATTGTGAGCTGGGAAGTTCAGAATAATTTTTCTGGGTAAATATGTGGGAGTTCTAACTCTAAATGCTTCTGGTCATGTGGAGAAAGAAGGGTTAATGAAAAACAGTGCAGTTCTATCATTGCTATACAGCACTAATTATGGTGGGGTTTACAGAAATTACATTTTGTAATGTTCCTTTTTAGTTTGTGGTCTTTGAATTGAACGAATACATTTGGCATCCTGCTCTCCTACAAAATGTTCCATGTTGTTTTGTTGATTTACTGTGCTTTGGGAAATATATGGAAATGGGTACATTTTGTTTCTACTACTGCTGAACTGCTACAGTAAACTTGTCTTTTCTAAATCATAAACAGCCATCATACTTTTATTTACACACATACATATATATGTATATCCATCTTAAATACCGGCAAGGGGACTTTTTTTTTTTCATTCAGCTTCTCCCTCATTTCTTGACTCAGTATTTCAGTGTTTTCATAACAGCTTGGTCTAAGTTTAATAATATATTACCAATGTCTATTACAAAAGAAATATTTCCATTAGCTTTATTATAGAAAAAAAAAAAAAGTAGCAGCAGGCTAAAGCATAATCTATTCCTTATAATAGTGAAACAAATGTTGATCAAGTTACTCAAAACTCTACATTAATAAAGTATTGGAATCAGGCCCTAAGGGAAAGCTAAGGTTTAATGGTGATATGCATAATGATACATTTTCTTACACACTGTGTTCAAGAGAAAAGATTACTTGCTTAGTGTTTCTAAAGTGCTACTTTAGTTGGAGCAAAATAAAAATTGTTTTTTTTTATGACCCCTACGATTTCTTATGAGAACAAACCCTACCTTTACGATAAATATTAATCTGTTCTCATAATAACGATCAAAATTGCAAGTGAAAATAATAGTGAAAGAAGACTGTCCTTAGTTTCCTTCCATCTTAACAATAATCAAACAATATTTTGAAATGTTAATAAATAAATATTTTAAAATGAATTGATTTTAAATTTGTACTTTGTGCCAAGAGTGTCCGTAGCACTAGGTATAATGGAAATTGAGGAAATAAAATTTATTTGAAATTCCACTATTGGGTTTTGTATAGAAAGAAAGATTGTCTACTTCAAAAGAACTAAGAGCTATGTCATACTTGTCAAACTTAGGTTAATAAGTTGATATTGACTATGAAGTAACTGACCACATGTCACTCAAAAGATACAGGAAATAGGATCCTATTTAGCATAGGGCTTCCATTACTGTAGACTTGTGTGTATTTATGTAGCTCATACATGTAAATATGCCTCTGGCTATGTAATTTAATCTTTAAATCTTTTTATATGAAGGTAACACTCTCTCGCATTTTGTTGTTTTACTGTAAGAAAAACTGATAAAACAAGCCAAGATTTTTTTCATATAAAGGGTGATTTCATTAAGATAAACTTTTTATATACAAGCTTATTCTGTTCTAGCATTTGGCTAGGCAAAGTTAATGGAAAAATTTTACTGAGTGTAGAAGTGGAAAGAGAACCCTAAGCATATGATAAAATTCTAAAAATATTTTCTAAAAAAAAGTTTTTTAAAACAGTTAAAAATGCAGGTCTCTAATGACGGAACTAAAGAAGTCAAAACTGTTTGACCTTTTACGTACTGGTAGAAGTTATTTTGTAGTCATCATACAGTGGTGATTCAGAAACAATTCTAATTACACTACATAATAGGAAAGAAAGTATTTGCATTCATTTTTTTATGCATAAATAACATATTGATCTGTGAAGACACAGCCATTAATTATCTTTCTTTTTTTTTTTTTTGGGGGGGGATGGTATTTTGAATGTTTCAATTAAATAAAGGTAATGGTAGATTAAATGTATGTAACAATGCATGAAAAAATATAATAATGGAGATTTTAATGTCACTTAATACAAAATGTTATTAAAAATACTTGTAGATATTTGGTTTGTATCATAAAATCACAAATTCCCAACATAGTCAAGAATCATCCTTCCATTAAAAACTGAAATAAGATTTGGGTTTTTTACGTGATACAACTATATCAACCTGAAGATACAAATTTCAAGAGATCTTATTCTAAGGAATTTTTAAAATATATTTTCCTGCTAACATCCTCTCTTAAAAGTTACATTTTCATTCAAACGTGAATGATTTTGCTACAACCACCATAAGTATAAATGAAAACTCAAAGTACAGTATAAGCACTCAATTAGGAGACAATTGTAAATTACTTCTGTATAAACATGATATATTTCCTATTTACTTTTCATTTATGTGCAAAGAAAGAAAGTAAAGGACTGTTATTAAAGTCTGTTCCAAGACTGGTATTATCTCTGTCTCTTTTAGGAATTGCCAGAATCAAAGAAAAACTCACATATTTTGACATAAAAATGCTACTAATTGAAAAGTGTCCCACTGTTTCATCTATTTTGACTGCATGGAATATACTAATCCACTTTTGTTTATAGATGAAAATTATCAGCAATTATATTAAACCTTCCAAGCCACACTGTTAGAACAATACACAATCTGCTCATAAATAACCCTTTCTTTTCTATCATGTTTCCATCCCAGCCAGACAGTATGATTGCTGAAAAATTTTTAAAGTAGATCAAGGAGACACAACATTTCGATATCACCTTAAATAGCAAAAAGGATTTTGTCTCGTATTACGGATGAAGTGTCAGTGAAGGCCTTTTGCAGGTATTACATAACACCAGAAACTATCCCTTTATACTTTTCTAAAATTGAGTCTATGATACAAACAAGTCCAAAAAATGTTACTGAATTCAGTACCCTTACCGTTACATAACACATCTGCCAAAAGATAATATACAGTGACTCACAATCTGTAAAATATTGATAATCAATTATCCAATTCTTTTGGACCACCAAAATAGGACCATTTTGACCATTTAAGACCATTATAAGTTGAAAAAGCACACTATACAAAGAAAGTCCAGGAGAAACAAGCCTAAGTGGTCACAGTTGCCCCCAGCTGCTATAGAAAGCAAGACAGCTTCCAGGCTTAGTGTGGAATATTATTGTTTTGCTCCAGATTTACCCCCTTTTCTCTCTTTCTGCAGCATTTTTTCTTCAAGAGGATACCAATAATGTCTCCACGCACCTTAAGTATTCCAATATTAGCAACAAGACCACAATACGGAGGAGGACTAGCAGTAAGATTTCTGGGACAATCACAGAGCCAGACAATTTGCGTTACCCTGTGATATGTTACATGAGTCTTCAGCGTCAGATTTATTTTGTGAGAAACCACAAATGGATTCTTTCTGCTGACCTGAGCACTTAAAGGTTGGTCTGCACTACTGCTCAGATGAAGCCTCCGTCGGGAATAACATGAGCATTCAATCACGGGAGCAGAGTAGATGCTAGCATCTATAAATCCCACCTCATTTATGCATCAAAAAAATTTCATGTTCTGGAAAGTCAGTGAAAGCACCAAGGCAATCCTTATATGTCTGATATTGAGGGAAAGGCAAGGAGGGCTTTGATAAATATTATCACGACAATCGATTTATTTCAGTGGTTTAAGTTAGTTCTGTAATAAAGAGAAAGCGAACATTGTAAATTGTGTGGTTGTTGAGATTTATCAAGGATAAAGGAAAACGAAATGCAACCCTTTCTTCTTTTCTTTTCTTGTTGTCCAGAGCACAGGTTTTAATCAAAATATGGTTATAACACTATCTGTCAATAGATTATAATGCTGAACTCTAAACAATTCTATAGTTTCTCCCAGAGTAAAATTCTGTTTTATGTCTCAGCTAATCTAACAGTTCATCATTTGTGGCTGCTTCTTCTCCTTCCTTCCTACATCACTTTTTCTATATACTCCCGAACCCTTCTTTGACATCACTCTGGCACTCATCAGGTCTTTCATTGACCTGATGCAACCCACCACGCTAGGCAAAAATAGCCTTTATCAGGTTACTTTTTGATCACTTTAGCAAACTCATTCAGTACAGGGTCAGAAGGTCCCCAGAACCCAAAAAAGGGTCATGATCAGAAGAGAAGACAGAGCAGGGATTGAAACTTCAATATCCGTAATCTATCATATTGACAAATGAGATATAATTTTACCTTGAATCTCTTCTTCATAGTTGTTTCACTCTCTGTAAGAAATCAAATCTCCATACCGACAAAGAAAGAGAACAACTGTTGCTGGTCCTTATAGTAGTTGCACGATAACTGATCCTTCTGGAACACATATTTACATTTAAATTGATAGATAATTTTATTTTCAAATGAGTTTTCATATTTTCCATTCTCCAACTAATATGTCCTTTGACTGATTCAAAATGTCCGCCTGAGTTTGTGTCAAATATCTTCCTGCATAGCTCCTTAACTTCCTCAATACACGTCCTTTTTCCTGGTCCTCAATTCCTACCTCCTTTCTGGTTTCCCATGCAAATTTCCATATCTTCATACTCATTCACCTCTTCCCAAACCCAGTCAAAGTGTCCACATAGCTCCCCTTTTGTTACACATCTTGTCCACTGCTCTAATGTTTAATTGTCTAATCCCTAGATCCTGGACTGCTGATAGGCCAGCACATCACAGTAACCACATTGCTGGTACCAAGCACAACCCTGCTAAACACAATGCTCACAACTAAGCACAATCTTCTTTTTCACAGCTTTTTTTCACAACAGTATGCTTGACTCCTATTCTTGACTGCTCAAGTTACAACAGGCTCAAGGAGGGAAAAAGCATACTTTTCCAGACCACTGCAACCACTCTAAGATGGACAGTTACAACATATCCTGTTGTCTCAAGCTTTGTCTCAACTCCTACAGCATGCTAAGAATAAGGGCTTTCAGCAAAATCTCTACAGTCAGAGTCATCCCTGAGCATAGCCTGCTCCTAGGTTATCAGCAATAACTACTAAAATCACAAACCTCTTGGAAAATTCAAATGCATACCACATCTGCCAAAAGATAGCCTACAGTGACTCACAATCTGTAAAATATTGATAATCGATGATAACAAAGGAATTATCAAATGCTAATGTAACAGTTTTACCATAACTGCTCATGATGACTCAATTCTAGAGGAGGTAATAGATACAAATAGCAGTGAATACTGTTTGTGTAAGAGGCCATACTTTTTACGTTAC
>NW_010104399.1:69087-140053 GCF_000699245.1 Pterocles gutturalis | reverse complement strand
ACTTACTGTTGAGTGAGGTATGGAGAGGAAAAAACTTAATATTTTCTTTTCTTTCAGAATATATGAAGAAGGAAGGGAAGGTAGGCTTGAAAATCCATATCTCTTTGAGGTAAATATAGATATATACAGCCATGTAACTTGAGTCTATACGTTTAAAACACGCAGCTATCGACCAACAGCTGAGGTATGTGCGAGAACAGCACAGGAGAGGGAAAATTTACCTCAGCGAGACCCCTTCAGCGCTGCCCCTGCCTCAGGAGGGAGCAGGAGACCCTCCCGGGGCAGCGCCAGCCTTCCCCTCCCCGCTCATTTATTTCAGCTTTTCACCTGATTTTTTTACACCCGTTAACAATTAACCTGTTTAAAATGGGTGTAATGAGCGAGCACACGTGAGAGTATTACGGGGTGGAGGTCGTGCAGGTGTGGAAGGTGGGTGGGTGCGGCTGCTGGGGGGAGGTGAAACAGCTGCTGCCCTCGGGCTGTATTTTCATGCTTCAAAGTTTTAGGTTCTGATGATGTGCCTTTTGTCTGAGTGCTGTTACGGGGAATCTGTATGAAAACAGCAATTACTTCTAACGGTTTTTGGAGCATAGGAATGGCTGGAAAATCTGTACTGCTGTTTAGTTTGATTAATCTTGAGATTTATACGAGTTTGATAATAGCTTGAAAATAAAATCAGGTGATTATTTAAATATACAGCAATGTGAAAGATTAGATGTGAAGAATCAAGCATTGCTTTTCTGTGTGTATGGAAAAGCCCAAGTAAAGATTCATATTCCTTCATTCATGAAAACAGGTTTGGTGTATTTAGTGTGTCCAGACAGTGTTTAGAGCCCTCATGAGACCTTCAGAGAAGTGATCAATTGATATTTAATGTTACTTTAAATGGGTATTCTCTGTCTCAAAGGTATCTGGTGACTGCAGTTGCTACTTGACAACAACGATCCCTCATATCTCAGGTTATCTGAAGCTTTGTTCATTGAACCAACTTCAGTTTCCCATAGAATCAACTGGTTAGAGATTAATTTTTCTGTGTTGGTTAGTTGAAAGTTGTTGCATTTTCACACTTGATTTGATTCGACCTGTGGCACGTAGTGACTGTTCTCCTAAAGTAAGAAAGCCTTAGATTCATGAGTAGTTCCAATAGGATTAGAAAATAGTTTGTAGAATTGGTTAATTTTGCAATTTTGGGTATAAAAAATTGCTGAAATGCAGTATTTGTGTGTAGTATATTAAAAAGTTAATTTTTTTTAATTTTTTTTTACCAGACTGATGTAGAGATCTGTTTGATTGATGGCAGCTGCAAAAGTCCCATTGAAAGATTTTGGAATGGAAACAACCTGATATATATTTTGCAGAAAGCAGTAAGTGTGCATGTTATTTATTAATTTTTTACATGTAATTTAGACTTTTGAATTCACATCAAATATTTTCACAAACCTTGCATTTTTTTACTTATGTATGCATTTCTCTTGAAGAGACACAATGAAGAAAGTGACCCAATGGAAGAATCAAAAACAGGTGATGTTATTTATGCCTCTGAGCTTTTACCAAAGGAGAGGTCTGGACCACTGGCTCTTTCTGTCAAAAGAGCAAAGTAAGTGTCAAAGGTCTGCCTCCCCTTTTGATGTAATTTCCTTTTGCAGCTTTTGTCTCTCTTCCTAATATTCAGAATCTGTATTATTTTCAGTCCCCCTAAATTAAATTACTCATTAGTTTAGTGAGGAGATACGACCATTTTCCATCCTGCAAAATGGCCTCCCGTGGCTAAAAGTGTTCCTAACAAAGTAGCTAAGGTCAAGGCACTGGAAAAGCACTTGTGAGCTGTCCCATTAGGATTTTAGAATCTTTAGTCTAAGTTAAAATATCTTACTTCCTCCTTGTGACTTATTTGTTTATCTGTAAAAAGAGGTTTGTAGTACTGCATTCTTTTTGTTTAACTATTTGGTGTCTGCTACCAAAGTGTGGTAGATATTAGTTAAGTTTTAGGTAAGGGATAGATTTAGCTATACTTGCTGATATTTTTTTTTTTCTGTTCCTGTATCTAGGCAGTTGATTTCCTTATATACAATGGTTCAAAATCCAAACATGACGCACTTGAAGATAAGTGAACCAGTTGTGCTTCCTCCCCTCTGGATAAGGTGTGACGGTTCCGATCCTGAGCATACTTGTTGGTTTGGAGCTGAGCCTCTCAAGGCCGGAAGCAAAATCACAGGGATCAATTTTTATATGGTTACATGTGATGGTAAGGTTACGATCTTACACGTAAAATTGAATGAGCGCGGATTAAAAATATGGGAATATTGATGTTACAGTGCTGTATTTGTTCTTTATGTGATGTTAGCTTGGTACTGCTCTGTATTCCTCATATTAAAAACCAAGAAAAAAACAAAAAACAAAAAAAAAGATAGAAAAGATGTTTTTAACCCATGCCAGCCACATGGGGGAAATAACTTTTTAATATCCTTAATGCAGCAGTATCTGTGCAGGCCTGCCTTCACTCAGTTGCAGTAATTTAGCATATTGGAATTGCTACCATCCAACTTCTCTACAAGTTATAAATGTTAGTAAATGTTACTTATAAATGTTACTTGTATGTGATGCTAAACATTTATATGTTAACACCAGCTCTTATCAATAGGGCAAATGGAAGAAGAATGCCTGCTTTCTAAAGGGCAACATGAGTTCTGCTTGAGCAAATAGAGTATTTGAGAATTAATTTTAAGTGCCAAATTTGAACTGTGTTAAATGTTGGTTTGATTCTAACTTTTTCCCTTTCCTAGGTCCTACAGCTGATAAAACCTGTTTTGCAAACCTGGAAGAGCTCAAAATGGCACATAAAGTGAAGCATCGTTCATCTGTGGTGGGTTTTTACAATCTGTCATCCCTCCAGTCTAAGTCTAAAGACTCTGATTTTGGATTTGTGATACTGCTTTTGGGAAGCTTTATAGATTCTGTTTAGAATCTCATCATAATAGTCTCTTTTGAAGTAATGTTTGAGCTCCCTATGTTGTAATGCATTTGTCTGATACTAGACCTACTTGTTGGTGTGTGAAATGCCTTTAGGAATATTTTATGTGGGTAAAAAACAATTTATGTTGTGGTGGTGTTTTTTATTTCTTTTTAAATCTGTTCGTTCTAGGTGATGACAAAAGGATTTGCTCAGTATGAACTTATTCGAGCTGCTGCAATAGAGGACACAATTGTAGAATCTGAAAGCAATATATATGTTGATATTACATGGAATACAGTAGATAAGATTCTGGAGACACCCCCACTAGTTTCAGCTGCCACACTGGTAAGTCAGGAAGGAAAAAGAAAACAAACCCAAACTCTTTCTACTGCTTTACATAGTGAGTAGTGTAAAGGAGAGAAAATAAGTTTGTCTCTTGATATTTGTGTTTATTATTCTTTATATAAGCAGTGGGTTCATAATCTAAATTGTAAATTATGCTAATATGCATTTTACTAATAAAAATTTTAGGACACTTGATTTCTAAAGTTTGAAACTGACATAAGTTTCTGGAACTTTCAGAATATTGCCTTGGAGTCTGGAGACCCCAGAAGTCCTGTATATCAGCTATATAGAGAACTGCAGTTTCTCCTGGTGAGTATGAGTGAGAAATTCCAATTTCGGACTTACAGGGAATGATGATTTTATGTGTTAATAATTTACTTTATTTAGAACTTCCTCAGGTGTTTCAAATAAACCTTTTAATCTTTTGTTTTATTCTAAACTTTGAGTTCAGTTTTAGGAATCTTGAATACAAAGGACAAATCATGAACACGGAAACCAGGAAATTCAAGAAGTTTCTAAATTCATGGTTAGCTGTGCAGAGAGATGTATGATTCTTGGAGAAGTTAACTATGATTTTAAGTATGGCACATGCAGAACCTCAAACAAGAACTGATTTGTGTTGTTTTGGTTTTGATGCTGCCTTTAGGCTTTGGCTGAAGGTTTGAAGACCGGTGTGACGGAGTGGCCCGAGCCCTTAGGCTCTGAATCAGCTGTGGAACTGGTCCAGGAGTTTCTGACTGGTAATTGCTGCTTGTTACATGAGGAGAGAAAGATGTCATATTTCACAGAAATAAAAGGGAATTCCACATACAATTTTTAAAGTATTAGAGGTGTTTATTTCTGTGCTATAACCACCGGCACAAAGTAGTTAAATAGTCAGTACATCTCTGTCATTTTCCTTTGGTGTAATATCTTTTATAAACGTGATAATTGTTTCTTTATAAAATGACACAATTATGTTTAAAAAGCAATTGAGAGAGTTCTGGATGTTTCTTTCGAGTTATCTGACATCCACGTGAACTTCTGAACCTGTGAAGTGTCCCTTTGGTGGTGGAAAACAGTAATTAATGACATCTTAAAATGAAACATCCAAAATTACTGATTCTTTCAGTATTCCTTATGAACAATGTGTCATACCAGAAGTGTAGGATATTAGGAAACAAATCTAAAAAGAGAATCAGAGGTAGGAATGCGCCAAGAGATTTTCAAATGCAACTGTACATTTTTTTTTAGTATGTAGGGGATGTATGTAACTTGAGGAAACAGACAAAAACTCTTTCTGACAAACACAGGTGGAGGAAAACCAGAGACACTTACTAAATCACCTGCTACCTCTTACTGCTTCATCACTGAAACTTACTAAGTTAATGCTTAAATAACAGAATGTAGTAAAGGTATATGGGGAAAATTTATATCTTATTAAAAAAAAATAAGAAACTATTTTTTCAGACTATACACTTACTCAGTAAAAGCAATTTTTAAAAGGACATTTTGTCTATTAGCCATTTAGCCAGTGTATTTGTTGATTATGGTGTGCCCGGGGATTTATACAACTGGTTTGATTTTTTTTTTTCATTGTGGTGAAATTTATTTTTCTCCTCTACTAGATTTAAAGAAGAAAATGGATGGATATTGTATATCTGCAAACAGTAATGAAGCAGAGGTATATGCAATTTCCTCCCAATTGCCTTGTTATCTTGTTTCCCTTATAACTGTAGTTATTTCAAATTTTGACCAGGTCTTATATGTTATTTATGTGTATATGTAAATACATAGACATAAAGATATAAAGAAAGATTGATCTCTTTCTGTTTCTGCTTTGTAAAAACAATAGAAGAGGGTCTTACAGGCAAAATTAGGAATTCCGTAGCTATCCTCTAATAATAATACCTTCAGAAAACCTCTCTCTGAAGAGAATTAATCTCACTTTTAAATAAAAATATGCTTCCAAATTACTGTGCACTAGTAGTTTCTATGTAGTAGTTCCCCTGGAAAAGAGGAAAAATTAGTGACGCACCCACATTTGATCTCTGGAGAAAATTTGAATTTGTAAGGGCTTTGGATCTAAGGCATCCTTTTTTAATTAAACTCTTTCAGAAAATCAAATGTGACACAACTGCAGTGGACAGCTCAATAAAATCCATCTTCACTGAGCGAGGAGACCTGGATTTTGCTGAACAATTATGGTGCAAAATGAGAAGTAAGTGTATTGTGTGGTTTTTGCCCCATCTGTTTTCGTGTATTGCTCTGTATCCTCTGAGTTTTAAGGACTGATAAGCTCTTCAGAAAAAAAGAGCTAGTTTTAGGTATGTAAGATGATACACTTTTTTACAACATGTGAAGGTAGACCAACATCTTGCAGGAGATATTATATTTTGTTTTATTTGATTGTAAAAGTACTAAACAATCGGTAGTGCTCATCTGCTTTAAAAGTGAAAACTTTATTAAAAAATCTGTCTTTCTGGATCTGAAGGACAATTTTTAAGTTAATAAAGCTACACAAACTTTATGATTCATGTAATACTGCTCACAGTCCTTTAGTAAAATACATTTTTATTTATTTATTAGTATTTTTTCAGATTACTAATTAACTTTTGTTAAGTTCTTCCAGAGATTATAACAATCCCTTTCTGTTTGAGGGATGGAGTTATGCAATTTTAAATCCCTTCCATTCCTATTAGTGCAACCACTGTTGTGTGTGCATCAAAACTAGATAGCTAGAATGTGTTGTGATGGCTGCAATCTGTCCTCCTTAAGGGCAGTGTCAGCTACGCAATGCGTGGAGGCTTGTTTTGTGCTTAGGAAGCGGTTAGTTGGATGGATAGTGATAGTTCATATTCTAGATAGGTGCTGTTCAGTTACATTTATAAAATGTGTTGAGCTTCGATGTATGTAGAGAGAACGTAGCCAAAATGTGGTATATGACAATTTGCTTCCGCCGCGTGCTGTTGTGACAGTCGTATGCAGCTCAGTGGTCTCTTTTGAGCATTCTTTATTTAGAGTAACCCTTTTTAAAGTCGTGATATGACAAACTTAACAAAAAGCAGTGTTATCTGTCATTTCAGCTATTGTTCTTTAAATGAGGGGTTTTCTTCTGGCAAGTATGTCTTGGCCTGTTGTTATTGACTGAACAGCTAGAGAAAGCCTGGACTGATGAATAAAATATTGCATCTTTTTTTCTTAAGGTGTCAGTTCCTATCAGAAGTTGGTGAAGTGTTTCACACTGATCATAAAATCCCTGGAACATGGTGAAATACAGCCGTGGGTATGTATTTGTATTTCACAATACATGTTAAAATATTGAGGTTTTTTGAAGTGGAATATAGTTGTTGTCACTTAAATGCCCTTAATTTCTGTGTTGTATTGTTTTAAAATTACTTTCATATGTCCATTTGCCTCTGTTTCCATGGTGGTGTACTTCTAAACAATGTTTGTGATGTTCTGTATGCATTTACATCACTAAGAAAACTTTTTTCTAATTTTTAGATTCATCAGGGGAGCAGCAGTTTGCTAAGTAAATTGATTCAACAGTCTTATCATGGAAAGATAGAGGTTGTTTCCCTCAGTGGCATCACTCCCATTCAAATGCTCTTGGAGATTGGTTTGGACAAGATGAAGAAGGATTATGTCAGTTTTTTCATAGGTAAGCCTGATATCTGTTAATATGATTAGAAATTGAAGAGAAAAGGTATTCCATACAGGAAATAATTACATTTTTGGTAGCCTTGATCTCACTTCTCCTCCCACCTGCTGATGTTCTGTCTTCAGCCTCCTTACAATTGTATTTTTCAGTTGTATATAGTTTCACAATGTAAAAAAATTAATTTGTTTCAAAATAATTGTAGCTTGCATAACAATGTGTTTCTTTTTCAGATTGAAAAAACCTTGAAGTTGAACTTCAAGTAAAATAAATACCAGATTTATGTAACTGTGGACTGTTTTGGTTTTTTATCTGTTTGCTGTAGGTGAAAAAATATGACCTTCATGCTCTTTCTGTCTTTTCCTTTATGGTCTGCAAGGGTTAAAAGGAAATCAGGCCAGGGTGTTTATATGTAACAGCTGTGTTTGTACAGTCCCTAGTATTTAGATATTTTTGTTTATTCTTTTATATATATATTTTATACTGGAAACAAAAGCTAGGGTGGAATGATTTTTGTAAAGTACATTTTTTTTTTTAAAGCATTCTGGTTTTGTTTTCAGTATTAACGCTTTATTTTTTTCTGAATCTGTTGGAGGGGTTTGTGTTTTACCATTGTCATTGCTTCCTTTTCCTTACTCTCTTCATTTCTTTTTTATCTTATTTTCATTCTATGTTTCGTTTGCTTTTTTAATTTTACTGTTTGTAAATCTACATGTCCCAATGTGAGTGATTGTCTCAATATTGTAGGTTTCTTTTTTTCTCTTCTTATTGTGCTGCCTTGGTGGTAAATAAAGTAATACCTCTACCATGCCACTTTACAGTTTCTTTCTTGTTTTGAAGGAGTAACCATGTCAACAAATAACATCACATGTTGCTTGTATTTCATCTGACACTAAGTGGTAAATTTTTATTTTTTTTTCCCCTCCCTGTTAATTTTACAGGCCAGGAACTTGCAACATTAACCTACTTGGTGAGATGCTTTTTTTTGTTTGGTTTTTTTGTTACTCTGAAAGCAGTATAAGTTAGAGCACACTTAGCTGATGGTGGGATGCAAGTTGTATCATTCCTATAAGCTGAGAAACTGAATTGCAAATCACAAGGATGGAACAATATACTGCAGAAATGTCATTATCTTGTTTCCTTATTCATATATTAGTTCCTTGGTATCTGATGTGGGTCATAGTCAGGCAGGACAGTTCTGACTCTGCTGGGCCATTCTTAAAATTTTGGCTTCTCAAAAGAAGTAGGAAATTATTTTAGTATACTGAGGATGTAGTGTATGTAGAAATTGAGTGTCCAGTTAAGAGCAGGAGCTGTTTGCTGTTCCAGGATTACTTCATTTCCACATCAGTAGATCTACAAGAGCAAGTTCATCGTGTTCAAAAGCTTCACCATATGCTGGAAATAATGGTCAGCTGTACAGTCTTACTTCAGTTTAAACATGAGAACCTCTTCCCTTTAACACAGTAATTATTTCTTTTTTACTTCTTGCTCTTTAAATGACTATAACAAATAGATACGCTTTGATAATTGTAAAGAAACTCTCTTAAAAAACAAAAGCAGTCCTCCTTAATGATGATAATGAGACTGCAGAAGTAGCAGTTGGATCTTCCTGCGAAGTTTTACTTTGTGACTGAAATTGAAAATCAAAGGAAATCATAAAATCTGAGAGAATAGTTAATTTTGCACCAGGTTTATGCAGTGCTGCACAAGCATTTCTGCAAAGAAAGTTAGTAACTAGTTGATATCTATTGTAGAATTTGCATGAAGTATTATAAGGAAAACCCTCTAAATGAGAAGCATGTGTTCCAGCTGCCGATCAGACCAGCTCTTGTCAAGAAGTTCTATCAAAAGTAAGAGAAACTTCAATGTTTGCAGCATTAAGGTTCAGATTTGACTGAACACCTGACTGAATTTTGACATTTTTTGATTCTTCTCTCAGTAATCACCCAGAAATATGGAAGGTGGACATAAGTAGTGGGCATGGGCCAAAGGAGGTTAAAACAACATGGCAAGTTAGTACTAACCCTCCAGTTGAACACATAACATCCAACAATCCAGGTAAGGAGTAATTGTGGCAAAATGAAATAATGACAGTACACACTTCAAACAAATTCAATTTTTATACCGGGTTCAATGGATTTGAAGTTTTTATTAATTATACTTACTTTTCAGCAAAAGTGAAACAATATTTTGTCTTTTAATAAAGGGATGTGGTGGTATTTATAGAATGTAAAAGATTTTCAGAAAGTGGTGACATTCTGCCTTCTCACCTTTGAGTTACGTTTTTAGAGTTAAAGTGACAAGAGAGTCGCATGACATGATTAAGTATTCTCCACAAAAGCTTATCACTTATTTCTGAAGTCTTTGCCAGCGTAGCTGAGAATGGGTTTGAAGAGAAATTTACCTGTTACTGAAGGCTGGTCTCTAGACAGAGAAGCAAGCAGGTGCTAAGGAGAGGAGGCATGCCTCGCTGCGATCAAATGTAGAACAAGTGAAAAAGCATGAGAAGGGGGAAGAATTAAGTGTATAGACTGGCGTAGAAATTATTTGGGAGTGAGGTTTGATATAGGGTAGTGCTTTGGTATAGCTTTCCTGTTCTCTGTTTTTGTCATGAAGTGTTCCTTTCAGTAAAACTGAAGTTTTGAACCCACTTCTTGAACTTAGTGAATGAACTGATCTCTGCAATTTCTCTTCTTAAGAATAGCGGCTAATTGCATCTTTTTCTTTTGTCTCTGCAGGTCTCCTCTCCGATTCCACAGTTAATGGAAGCGGTGAAGAAAGAACGTATTTCATTACAATGGCTAAGTGCAGTCAGGTGCATTTCACATAAATGCATGTTACTCTGCAGGCAGGCACTTGAAAGGTACAGTAAAGGGGAAAGTTCAGTATTATCCGTGTCCCAACAGTATATTTAGAAACACTCTGATTTGAAGAACAGTACATCTTACCAAGTTATTCGCTTTAGTATGCTTGAAGCGTGACATACACAGCCATAATTTGTCTGTACCCGTCTGTTTATAAATGTTGTGCAATTATGAATGTACAGTATAATTATTTTGAAAATATAGTAGATATTTTTGTTCATATATTTACAAGCATTCAATAAAGTTCTGCACTTTGGGGTTTTAAATTTTATTTTAATTCGTTAAGAATGCAATCAGACGCTGTTCAAAGTGTGAATTATCTTAACCCAACAAAACAGGCAATATTGTCATGTCTTCCTGCTGTCAGGTGACACTTCATCCAGATTTCTTTGGAAAGGTGTTCATCCAGGGCATTGTGAGCTTCTGGTAGTTTGATTTTCTTTGTCCTTGCATTTATACTTTGGAGTGTTCTTGGATATACTTCTCTCTCCTTTTCAAATTCATTTTTTTCCCTCAATGCAAAGTGAATTATTTTACCAGTGTTGTCTTGTATACTTTTGCATAATTTTCTGAAAAAAATTTTCAGTATAATTGGCTGGGCATAATAATTTAAATATGTTGGGATTAATTCCTGACAGTTGCATGTGTTCTTTTGCTGATAGTGTATGTAATGCTTTGGTAGTGTTATTTTAAACAAATACATAGTGTAGTACATGCTGATTCACTACTTTGAGACAGAAACATTTTGCATAAAAGAAACTATTAACTATTGGTAAGTAAGAATAAGGAAAACTCCAATATTCATGCTTTTTAAAAAAAACTATAAACTCCTATAATTTCTGTTTTTTCCTCAGTAGATCTTATTTCTTATCCATTTCCTAATATTACATCTTAGTAACTATCAGCATAATAGTGAAAGCCTTTGAAGAGAAGCCAAGAACAAGGTCCTGTTTTGGATTTACGTACTGCTACTCTGCATTCAGTATATGCACATGCAGCGTTGAAACTAGTACAAGCTAAGTAGGAAACTTATTTGTTGCTTTGCTTTAGAGGAGTAATTTCAAACACAACAGGAGGACAAATACAGCCAGATGGCCATATTCTGGAACAAATTTTTTATAATCATGTACTTAGCTTGTTTCTATCTGCAGTACAAGTGAATTTGAGGTGGGATATTACACTCTGGAAGTGCTTGGATTACTTTAATACATTACACGCAGAAGTATGTATTATTAAAGTCGTAGGAGGTACATCTAGTTCCCTGTAAACAAAACTGGAGACATAAAGAGTCCTTGGTTTAAATCTGACTCAGCAGTTGTCATCTTTGATTAATCACTTCAAATAATTCTTCTCCACACCTGAATAGTAAGGCACATATTATCCTAACTTCTAGACATAACTGATGTGTTAATGTTTAAGCAGTGCTCTTGGAATATTTAAATCCTTTTCCGTTTTAAAATCACCTGTCTGTCTCTCTTCAAATAGCAGCTACATGCTGATTAAAAGTCTATTGATGAATAGACTGAAATCAGAATTTGCAAACAGCTTTTAATCACTTGAAATTTGTACTGGCAAGATTTGAATCACTTTAATCTTAGATAATTCTTTTTCTGGTGAACAAAACGTGTAGTAGTGTCACGGTTTAATCCCAGCCAGCAAAAGCCCCACACAGCTTGTTGCTCACTCCCTCCCCATGGGATGGGGGAGAGAATCAGAAGGGTGAAAGTGAGAAAACACATGGGTTGAGATAAAAGGAATTTAATAGGTAAAGCAAAAGCCTCCCACGCAACCAAAGCAAAACAAGGAATTCATTCACTACTTCCCCTTGGCAGGCAGGTGTTCAGCCATCTCCAGGAGAGCAGGGCTCCGTCATGCGTAATGGTTACTCGGGAAGACGAACGCCGTCACTCTGACTGTCCGCTCTTCGTTCTTACCCCAGCTTTGTATGCCGAGCATGATATCATATGGGATGGGGTATCCTTTGGTCTGCTGGGGTCAGCTGTCCCAGCTCTGTCCCCTCCCAACCTCTTGTGCACCCCCAGCCTGGTGCTGGTGGGGTGCTGTGAGGAGCAGAAAAGGCCTTGACTCTGTGTGAGCACTGTTCAGCAGTAACTGAAACACCCCTGTGTTATCAACACTGTTTTCAGCACAAATCCAAAACATAGCCCCTACTAGCTGCTAGGAAGAAAATTAACTTTATCCCAGCCAAAATCAGCACAAGTGGTTTCCAAAATAATAAGAAACATAAAATCTTCTACTTAAAATTAGTAGAAAATAAGGCATAAAGAAAGCGTACGTTGGGTTTTGATTTAAAAAAATTAAATTATGTTTTGGGAATTGAATAGAAAAGACTATAAAAGCACTAAGTGGATAGGTAAAGTAATTATTTTGTTATCTTTACAGTGGTATAAAAAGAGGCATCTGTAGTAAACTTTAACCAATATAATAAAACAGTTGCATTTTATTTACTATGCAAAATGAAGATGTGTGTAAGCATGCATTTTTATCTATGATTTTGAAGGTAGAATATTAGTAGGACAATACTGATGAGTATGCAGAGTGTGAAAGCTGTAGGAAGAATAATCTCTGTCACCATTTCCATGCGAGTAATCAGGGAATCTAGAATTTGAGAAATTAGTAAGAAATTTAATCTTCTGGAGTATATTAATGGTTAACTTAGAGTTAACAGAGATTAAGGATTTTCTTGAACATTTATGGCTAAAATTATTTTGTTAAATGTTGACAAGGGTATAATTAGCAAAGAAAACAAAAAATTTCCTAAGCCTGCAAAAGCTGGAGCAAATCTGTGACAATTTTCCCTCTTGTTTTCTTTTTAAGGTAAATTTTTGGAGATAAGTCATTGCTCAAAGGGCTGCAAAAATTTTGCTTACTCTGAATTAACTCGAGTGCATTAGCATTACTCTACTGTTCCTTTGATTTTTATTCATGTGTCCTCCCTCCTCCCCCACCAAAGGAAAGATAGAAAAGAAAATTGTCAAAGAGAAATCCTTGGGAAGCACTTTAGCCTTTTTATGATTGTTTTGCAGCTCTTTGAAAAATTAAATGGGTTTTATTTTGTAGAATTTTGCTTCACAGATAAGCCTCGGAGCGTTCCATAAACATATCTAATTCACGAAAGACGTATCACTCAGCAGCTGAGGCTAAGTAGGATAAACCTAAGATGACTGCTTTGATGTCTTCTACCATGTGGAATTTTTATCATCCTTCTTATGAGACTTTATAATACTTATTTAATCTTTCTTAAACGTTGCAGAAATCCACTGTGGTAGACTATTCTCCTAGTTCAGGAATTATGAAAGGTCCTGAATTACATTGGGAAGGTCTTAAGTGTGATGGATTAGCCTGGAACTGTGTAAATTGCAGGCAGAGGCTGCTGCTGTATTTACATATTCCTGAGCAGCTGCTGTGAGTTGTGCTGTTGTTACCAGGAGTATGAAAGAGCAGAAACCTGGGTTAACACTACCTTAGGCTAGCACTTAGCACATTTTTTTAATAGTTTAATTTTATGTAGAAGTCAAACATTTTAGAGACTTTCTGTCTGCTTGCTGGTCTTGATTTTTCTGGTTTTGTTTTATGTTTCAAAGAGCATTTAGCACTTCTATTATTTTAAGGCTAACGCTGTCATCCCTGGCTTTAATTTTAAATAGTGTCTCTTACAATTTGTGTATTCCATTAACATCCAAAGTTAATCCATTTAGCTGCAGTGATTTTAGCTGGATGGAGTAAACAGTTTTTCTTTAGAGACTTGTATTTGGAACCTGTTGTGCTTTTAGGAAGAAAATTCCTTTTAAGACCCGCTAATAATATTATTCAGAGAGAAATTTAAAATCTGGAAGGTACATAATATGATTTTATAAAACAGAGCAGAAAACACATAATTACCTGTAGCAAGGAGTTGGTGTGTGGTAGAGCAAATGTCCATGGCCTTCTGATGCCAGTTTGCCACCTGGTAAGTTTGACATGCAGCAGATGTATTAGACTGTAACAGTCTGTCTCATTCACAGTAGCTTTTCCTCTGTCCCTGAACATTCATCCATTACAACTGACTTGAAACTATTTTATTCTGTCAACACATTATTTTCTGAAAGTTTTTTTTATATCTTTGTGGTTTTTATTGCAATATATTTCTTATAGTTAAATGTTTAATAAAATTTTAAAAGGTACAGAATATATTCCATATTGTTTTCCAGTTAAGTAGATGTATGTGTAATTTTGTCTGTCAAGAAATCTTGTCAGGGCACTGGTAAGTTTTGATTCAGAATTTTTGATCACATCAGTAAGTCCAATTAGAGTTTGTGAAATGCTTTAGAAATGGTAATTGAGGGTGTTTCCACTTTCTCTGTCACTGGAGGCCTGTGTATTTAACATCCCGAATTTACAGAACCTAAGTGTTAAATTTCATGTACCATATTCATGCAAATTGTTTAATGAAATTCAATGTGATATTTGCCCATATAGTGAAGAAAAAGAAAAAAAAAATAGCAATTAATATCACCTCTCTTGGATTTGGGAATCCGTTCGCACTGATAATCTTTTTATAATAGTCAACAGATGCCTTTGGGTATCGTGGTTTGTTCTTGTTTTTAAAATCAATGTGATAAAATCCAAATCTTTCCGAGAAGCCTTTGTTCCATTCAAATTTATCCAGGAGTGACCAGGCAGTATAGCCTTTGATGTTAACACCATCGTTTAGAGCTGTAAGCAGAATACAAATCATTTTGTTAGACCTGTTGCCTGTGTTTGTTGCCCTTAACATATGGTTCTGGAGGTTTGCTTTATACCAGAAGGAGACAGGGAGGGGGGAGGAGGACAGAAAAGTGGCAAAGAATAAAGTAATTGAGATTCTTTGAAAATGTTATCTTTAGCTTAGAGGTACTAGAGCTCTATAAGAATGGTAATTAGGTGCAATTTCTCCTTTCTAAAAGTGGAAACTGATGATCTATTACAGTATTAAATCTCCTGTGGGTTATTGTATTTATTAGCATCAGTACATTTGGCTAGGCTGTCATTTCTGTGAAAGAATTTATTAGTCTGGTGTGCTATCCATTTTGACTGTGAATATTTGTTTCTCTATGATGTAAATTACAGGAGTAAAAAATAATCAGAAGGTGAAACCGCTCAGAAAGCTCATGCACTAAAAATATGTTTTTAAAGTTACCTTTCAGTATTTCATTAATATATCCTTTCAGATACTCTATCCGCCCTTCATCACACAGCTGAGTACACTGTACCTTTTCAGAAACTCCATTCTCTGTCACATAAATGATAGGGTTCCCATACTGTGTCTGCAAACAAAGATAGGTTTAGACTGGTTCATATAAACAAGATCACCTTATTTTGACAGAACATGAGATTCTTAGTAAATGCATTAAAAGCATTTAATAAGAAAAATGTGTAACTAGGAATTTAAATTAACTACAGGGCTTTTTAAATTAATGAATGTTATAGTTTTCTGAGCTGAAGTTAAAGTAGTTTTTCTGGCAAATAAACTTCCCAGTATGACAAGACAAATATATAGGTGAAACTGTTGAAAATCTAAAATAATCACCTTAATGAAGTTGAGTAATCTTCTGAATCCCCAAGGCACAGAATATAGCCATTTAGGTCCTGGAGCTGGCCATTTAGGGTCCACCAGTTCAGCCAACTCGCGGTCAGTGTGGTAACTGGACACTTGTAGAACAGGAAAGCTCTTCTGTATGACATAACGAGTGGTAAAGTGACCTATTCCCAGGAAATCCGACGTGCCTTTAATATACATTTTCTCTTGCACTGAGAAGGTTGGTAATCTTGATGTCCCCAGGCCCTGCTGGGCAGTCTTCCTACCTATCAAAATAATTGTAAGAAATGTCCTTCTGAGGAGCACAGAAATTTAGTTTCTTTACCTCACCAACAATAAATACGTTTTTTCTGAATTTGATGTTAGTGTGGAGGACAGTTTAGTTTGATTGCTTTTTAATAATGAAATAATTTTTCATACTTTTGGTTTGGAGAAGCAAGTTGGGTGCAATACATGGAGAAAACAGGCAATTAAAGTGGTTCTTTTTCTACAGAGCATGATAAAAGTCAACAGAGTGCTTGGAAACGTAATGACAAGAGCAGAAGTGCTTTGCTGTTGGGTGCATTGCCTATCTGCCTATCTTCTTCATTCGGTGAAAAAAAGATAGTGGAACCCTGTAGAAATGCAAATTTCAGTGCTGAAAAACTGCTGGTTCTCTGTCCTCAGGGGGAAAATCCAGAAAAATATTTACCAGCTCCATCTTGGTTAGGCCACTAAAAAAGGACTATGACTGAGAAGTGAGAGAGTTTCTTCCTTTCCATTTTGAAGTACTCAGATGTGCAAGTGCTGAGCTCAACACCAGCTCAATTTTTTACTTCTAGTTTGTCCCCCAAACTGCTCGGGAGCTGTGTCTAGCCCACAGACTGTTGCTTAGCCTTGCCTCACCTGTGTCCTCACACTTGTCTAAAATACACGTTGGTTGGGGTTATTCCGTTGTTATGTGGTGTGAGTGTGTAATTTATTCATGTTACAGTTGGTTACTGGGACTTACCTACATAATTCTTCATAACTTCTGGATAGTCTCCTCTGTAAATGGGATTTGCAAACCATCCCAGATGGAACTGTATGTATCTTTCAGCAGCATCTCTGTCTGTTTGGCTATGTGGATCAACAGGTTCACCCCAGCCACTAGTTAAGGAAATTCCAACCATACCTTAAAACAAAGTGACAAGTCTGCAGTTTGCACATAATCTTTAATCCCTAAATGTAAATAGAAGCGTAATTACAGAATGAATCCTTAGTACCTTGCTGCTCGCTACGCCATGTGTTATTGTAAGAGTGCCATACCGTCGCGTGAGTCTGTAAGTTAAAAAAAAAAATCAGGTTCATATCAACAGGTCAGGATTTTACTCGTTTCTAGAGTAACCTGGGTATTTTCTTACTCAACCAGTTTGAAACATATTGTAAAAGAAACTTACAAGGAAAAATTTAAGTTGTTGCAACAGTGTCACATCGAGCAGCTAGCATTTCATGCTACAAGTGAATATATATATGCATTGGTGATTTAAAGTCAGGTGATAATTTTGATGTGCTAGTTGGAGATGACACAATTGCAAAACTATATTTCTGTTTAAAGAGCAGAATCAAAAAACTTTGCTAAAAATTCTTAATTTACACATCATTTAAAGCCCGATTTCAGTTTTACTTTAATTATATGGTGCGCTGCCTTGTATGCTCCATGTCCACCGAGCTTCAGTCCTGGTGCATGTTCTCCTGTTTCATAACCCATCTCAGCAACTGCCTGCAAATACATAGAATTAGTTCTTCTTTGAACAGCAGAACTCGTGAATTTGGTGCTGTCCTGTGGACCTCAGTCCTGGGCTCTTCTGTGCAGTCTCTCTCAATCTGTATCCTCTCCAGTCCCCTTTTTTCTTCTCTGCCCCTTGGCTCCCATCTACTACCCTGCTGCTTGGTTGATAGTATGCTGTGGCTTGTTGGAAACAATGTGTTCGTCACTAGCGTTTCAGAACTTCACTGGAATTTCATGTCTTAAAGCTCTGCCCTTGTGCAGAATCTGGCCACCGAGATTTTTGGGCTCAAGGATTAATGGCGTTAGTCTCTCCCTCTTCCTCTCCAATTTTTAACCTACTTTCCTGTAGTGTCACTTTCACAGAATTTTGGGAACAGAAGTGTAATGGGAGTGGTTGGAAGGAAAATATTGATGACTTACCCAAGGATTACTAAAAGTAATCCAGTGTTTCACACGATCGCCAAACTTCTCAAAACACAGATTTGCATAATCATTAAAGTAATTTATCATGCTTATATTTTGCCAGCCTCCATACTTTTCCTGGAGAACCTTTGTAAATAAGAATTTCAAGAGTCAGTAATGTTACTTAAAGTTCAGCTGCCTGTTAACAAAGACTTTTATGTATATTTCAGTAGCTCAGGAGGAGATTTTTCAAAACTTTGATGTATACAAACTACAGTGTATCTAAAATGCAAACGAATAGAAAATAATTATAAGCACACTTAAAAGCATGCAGGCATCTTTAAACATTTTTGTAAAGTACACATCGTCCTTAAATTTAGAAATCAGTTTCCTATCAGAAGTGTTTCAGTTAGACATTGCAGTAATTTAAATACTGTCTGACCTGTGGCAGATCCCAGTGGTACAGGCTCACAATCGGGGTGATATTGTTTTCCAGAAGACTGTTGATCGTGTCATTGTAGAACTGTATTCCCTTCTCATTCAGTTGCTCTGCTGATGAAGTGCACAGACAATAAATTACCTGGACTGTTTTTCAAATAACAGGAAGAATAAAAATCTGAAAATTTTAACCAAGGAATTTTAGATTACAGTGATGGGTGTACTGTAATGGATGTGTAATGGTTAAACTCTGTTCTGCAGAAGAAGAAACAGAAATCTGTTTAACAGTAATGTTAAACAACTGTGGTATGCTCAGGAGTAAAATTACTTGCCTACTAATGCTGGTAAGAATGTGGTGAAATTGTTACACTTACTTTTAATGCCAGTGGGCATAATCCGAGGCCATGAGATAGAGAATAGATAGTGATTAACTTTCAGCTCCTTCAGTAGCTGAATGTCATCCTGTGGAAAAAAAAAAATCCAATTAACATATCTCAAGTCTGAGCAGAATAACTCTTCAGTTATTAATCTGTCTTAAATAGTACTGAATGCAAAAATCTATAGAAGAGTTGCACAAAGGAGGATTCATCAGTTATTTTCTGCATTTGCTTTGAGATGATGGCTCTTTCTACTTGTATGCTTCCTTTGTCACCATTTTTTTTCTTGACTCTGCAAGGGAGTCTTGTAATGTGTTAACAACCATGGCAACTGAATGGATTCACCATCAAACAGAGGATGGAAAAATGAATTATTCTGCAACATAATTATAATTCTGTCAGCATTTGTGATGTGCATGTTTTAAAGGATAATATAAGCCTGTAAATCTTGATGTCAAACATTTCAGCCTGGGCACAAAACCATGATTACACTGGCTTTCATTTACTGTCTCATATGGAATTAGCACAAAAAATCAATTCAGTATAAATACATATTATTTTTCAAAGAAATTGTACATCTTCAATATTAAATGAGAGACTGATGGTATATGAGCCAATGCAAAGAGAATGCTGATGATGAAATCAGAGAAAGAGTACTTTTATATAAAGAAGAGCATGTAACTGAACACATGCAAGCAGGTTTTAGAAAGTATCTCAAAATCCAAGCCCACAGTAGCTGAGTGAATGTTGAAATACTATCATTTGTGCCTGAATCCTCTCTGTGGATATTTATTAAGCTGTTCTTTCAAGCTTTTACTTGTTTGAGAGAGATCAAATGAAATCACTCCTGCATTTTCCCATTTTAGGATAGTAAGGCATAATTAGTTTCTTTCCTCTTAGTTCTTGCTGAGACCTCTGGTTCTTTGGATTTCATATATGTGGAAAAACCTCAGTGGAATGTATCAAAGTAATTGGAATTACAGTTATGTAATATTGGCTTGTCACAGTCCTTTGGATTCTTCTTGCTGTGTATCTGTCTTTCCTCCAATTCTAAAATTGTTTTTGATAGTTTTAAGCTTGGAAACACACTGCTAATAGAGCTGCATTGATTATTTATTTGTTATCCATTCAAAAAAGTGGAAACATTCAGACTGAATTTTAAAGCATCTGATTGTTTGATTATTCTTATATACATATAAAACCTTCACAGCTGCTCAGAGCTGTTTCCAGAGGGATAGTTCCTCTTTAACAATACCTTGACTTTGTAGTAGCCATCACATGCTGAATCTCCTGTTTCATTTCTAAACACTTTCCCTTTATTGTGAGTGAAAGCATCCCAGATACTTGGTCCTTTCCCATCCTTGTCCCAGGCTCCTTCAGTCTGATATGCAGAACTTCCAACACCCCATAAAAAACCTAAAAGTAAAAAGAAGTGAGTTATGATGTAAACATTTTCCTGCAAAACTGCTCTTGTACTAACTTTTCAAATGATAAAGTGATACACCCTCACAGCTGCATGTGTGATTGAACAAGAGGCCAATGTTTTCTACGTGAAGCTTTATCGGTGCATAAAGAGGGACTGCTGGAAAATGTGGTATAGACTGAAGGTATCCTTTTCTGGTGCACTGAAAAAGGAATCTAATTATTTCTTATATTAGACCTTGTTACTATTATTTTACAGTGATGAGGTAGGGCATTGATAGAGTGGCAGAAATGTCTTACTGTAAGAAAAAAATAGGTTCCCAGGTCACTTCTGCCTGCTAGACTTCGAGTTTTTTAGTGATTACAAGTTTAGCTGTTGTTATGTAAAATATATGGAAAGATTCCAGATTATTTTCCTAGTATTGAACAAAAGGACATGATTAATCTATTTGAGCCACTTCAAACTTGAGCATGACAATAAACCAGCGCCTACATCTTTTTAGTTTTGATTTTGGTTGAATGAAATGTGTGCGTATGTATAAATATATGTTGAAGAAAGGACAAGGTTTCATAATGCAGTACTGAAGAGTGAATTAGATAATACTAAACAGCTTGAAACAAAACCAGCACAATCATTTCACTCACGTTCATTTCTTAAGTTAGCTGCTAAGAAAGGATATTTTAAGTTCATAATTCTTCATTAGTTATAGATAATTTATGAAAAAGGATAAGAGTTCTCAGGTGAGATTTGTTATAGTGTGCATCTTAATGACAGACAGGAAAGGGAGATCTGAATGTGAAATATGAATCTGTTAGCATTGACTCGGAATTTACTGTTTTAGGTGACTACATGAAGTGCAGCCTTATGTGAACCCTTATATTGCCAGAGTTAGGTGCAGGATATGATATTAACTATGCATTCTGCAAGAGCCTGATTTTTTGTTTTGGCCATTTCCCTGGAAGGACAAGGAAAACCTTTTGGTAGTTTTCTGGTGCAAACAGACAAGTAGATCTAGGGCATTATAAACCCCACAATCAACTGTAGTTCAAACGTACCAGCTGGGAAAGTGCCATAATAGAAGGAGCCTGGATTATTCTTTGTCCACTGGAAATCCTCAGCTGTGTTCAGCTGCATTACCGGCACAAGCATATACCATATTCTCAAAACGTATGTCTTCATTGCTGTTAATTTCATCTCTTCAAGTTCCCACCTGATAAAACAGAAAAGCATTGTGAGGTATCACTGCTCTACAAAGTAGGCTTAGGGTGATCAAAAGGGAAAAGCTGAATGGGTGAGATTTTCCTTGAGGGCTAAAAGCAGTGCTTGGGCTAAGTGGAAGATGCAGTTAAGCTTCTGGCAGGGTGATGAAAATGGAAGAATTAAGTGCAAAATTGTAACTATTAGGAGTGCTCCCTGCATGATTTCCATAATGTTACTCATCTTCACTATGTTTTAAAAGTCTTTTTGTTAACTAAGAGCCTGCAAACAGTGATTGTGAGTGGGAGCAAGAAATAAAAGTGGTTATGCTGCTAGCATCTTGCCATCCTAAACATGTAATGGAAACAAACCTTCTGGAAGTTGAAAAGCAAAATTAGTACTTACTAGTGTTGCAGTTTTAATAATTGCAGCTTTTATCTTGATGTTGTCCCTTTTATCCAGTTCCAGCGTCAATTTTAAATGCTTCTATGTTTGCACTATATCTTTAACTGCTAAATCAGGTTAAACTATTGGTGGGGTGACCAGTTTTAACCATTTTAAATAAAGTTTCAGTAGGGCTTTGTAGAACAGCACTATTTTCCCTGAATTTATACAGTTCCCAAAGGATTTGTTCTACATTCCTGAGGCTCTGTTGATGAAATTGAAGATGGGGTTAGAAAGTGAGGAAAAGTAGAACAAATATCTTATTAAAAATAATAATATTTTGCATTGGAGCATGGTCTAAAAGGTAAATACATCTAGAGCTTTGAAAAGCAAACTGGTATTACAGGATGGGACACGTACACCAAGCCAATCATTGGGCTGCTTATGTGAGACAGCGTTTAACAGCCTTGGGGGTCCCAAGAGCAGGTAAATGAAGGTCTGGAAATACCATGTCCCTGCTTGCCTGCAGGAAACCAGCCTCACTGCGGTCTCTCTGCAACATCCCACAAGGCAACTGCAAGAAGGGAACAGCCTGTGGGATGCCTCTGCTGTTTGCAGATTGGTTCCTGACCAAAAGGAAAAATAGGTTTGGCTAAAACCGAGAGGCGAAGGAACCACTTTTCAAACATGTAATAAATGTATGAGCTCAGAGACCTCTCGTTTTCTGCGCTTATTACAGAGCATTCCGTTATGCCTAATTAATGCAGGAACTGCACGGCTGGTTTGGGAAAATCTCCCTCAACATCAAAGGCCTTTAGCCTCCGATTAAAAGAATCTTCACTTCTGTATTTCTAATGTGAACATTTAGATTGCAACGGGGGAAAAAAAAAAGCAGACTGCAACCATTTGAAAAATCACAGGGACTAAATATTTTTATTTTGAACAGACAAGGTTGCAAATACACATGATTTTAATTTAGACATTGACAGTCAAATCTAGCTCTTCAGCCTAGTCAATAAGTTAGTTTAAATTTACTGTTGCCCTTCATATTCTTGTTAGTAATGACTGACAGTCACGTGAAAAGGAGCAAGGGGATCAGAAAATGTGTTCTGCGAGGTAGATCGCTGGTTTCTGTAAGGGAGGTATTAATCCAATGGGAATAGGACTGTATGCTTTTGCAGGGGTGCTGATATTTCTGTTCCAGAGTTAGAGCATAGCTTTAATCACATTTTAGGGTGTTTATTATGATTTTAGATATTTGTAGCTATCTGATTCATATTTTGGATAACTCTAACTGTGTTAGAAATGATTTCAGTACTTCAAGAATTGCTTAAGCACAAGAAACACATTTTTAAACAAACATGGTTTTTCTTCTGTATTGAAGAAAATCATCTTACACAGAGTTCATTGTGCAATATTCTATCAATTTTCTTTTCAAATGAATAAATGTTTTTTGGAACTCTTCATTGCTCTGTTTTTCTGGCACATACCTTTACAAATACAGCAGAAGAAACAGCTGTTCAAATAAGTGCAAAAAAGTTCATCAAGTTTAGACTGCAAGGCTGGTTCTGTAAAACACCCTTTTGACTCTCTTGTTCTCTAGCAGCTATAGTACCTTCTACCCTGATTATAGATTGCATTATTATTATTTCCCCCCGTTTCTGGCTTACCTGGTGTTCTTTGCAATGGATGTGTCCCAGCTGGGAGATTCCTCTGAACTGCCAGAAATTTACTAGGGCATTCAGAATAAATTTACTTTCACAGAATAATTGTGCAGAATTAATCCAACTGTCACAAAAACTTGGGAGAAGCATCTAGTTGAAAACAGCATTTTGCTTGCTTACAGCCAGAACAAAAAAGAACAATCCTTTTGTATTTGCAGTCAATGCCAGAGGAAAAGGTTTAGCTTAACCATACGAATCTTTTAGCAACGAGGTATTTTCCTTTGTAAGCAAAATTAGCTTTGCGAGTGATCAATGCATTTGTACATAATTGCACTTGCTCTTGAATAGGGTATTTGTAGACATTTTTCTCTTGGTGCAGATGTCTGTCCCCTAGGTGGTATTTGGCAGGGAGATCTCACCGATTTTGTGAGGCCAAGGGTTTTGGTTTTATATGACATAATTTTGAATCAGATATTCAGGGTGCAGCCTGGAAAAATAATATGCTTTTTCTTTTCTCTTATTTCTAGAGGAATTTCTTATGGTGATGTCTTTGTGGAAAAAACATCTCTCCCAGTCTCGGAGGTCAGCTGTTCAGCTTGAGCTGTAGCTGTTCATTCTTTTAGTTCTGTGAGTTATCGTGCTCTCCCTGCTCATAGACAGTATGCACTGAAAAGCCTGTGAAATGAGCAAACCCATTGCTAGGGCTCGCAGGGCTGAAAACCTGTGATTTCAGACATTGCTGCTCACCTGACTTTCAGGAATGAAAAGCCTTTCTCTCCTGAGAGAGAAGGGGATGAGCCTTAGAGCAGCAGTGAAGACAACTGCTGCTGCGAGGGAAAGCCCGAGGCAGGACAGAGCCGCTGCAGAGGGAGGCTCTGGACAGCGCTGATACAGAACGATGTGTGAATCCACCCTAAGGAGAGGGGGGTCTGTAAGGGAACAGTCTTGTAGGGCACACGGGGAAAGCACCAGCTCTGTTGGCTCTGGGCAGTTGGGTGGTTTTCTCCCCACTGCAGTGCACCCATGTAGCTGCCTGACACTTGGGCTTTCTGTGGGTGGGTGACTCCTGATCGTGGAACCTGCTCTCCTCTGCCTGTAAAGCTATACAGTTTGTAAACAAATTCCCATGTATTCATTTAGCTGTGTGGTTTTGTATTTTTTTTTTTTTTTTTCCCCCTGTTAAGCAGTACCGCTGCCCTCTCGTGGGCAATTTCAGGAAAGAGCATTAACATGAAGTATGTTCCCTGGTAGCATAAAATAAGTAACAACATTGTAGTTCGTATACTGCCTCTGATCTCAGAAGTGAAGTGCATTGAAGCTATAGAGGGAATATTGTTAGGAGCTCCTTGTGCATCCATGCAAGTCTCTTGGCACACTTGCTTGACTTCCTGCTCACCAGGATGGGCCATTTTCAAGCATGGAGGAGGTGATCCTTGAAAATCAACCAGCTCATGTACTTTGTGATTTATGGTGCACGTAAAGGGCAGTATTGTACACAGGTCAGCCTACTGCAGATGAGTTTGTTGCTTAAGGCACAGTTTTAAGTGCTTGCTATACATTTGGTGTGCTTTATCTCCTGCAGAACTGGCTAGGGTGGCGTGCAAGAGTCGCTGCAGTGCTAGAGTTGTTGTGATGATTAAGGGTTTGCATTAGTCATTCCTTGTTAAATCACAATTGCACCTAAAATCCACACCAAAACCAAAGATTTTAGCATGCCAGGAGAGAGACTATGACTACTGAGAGAACTGCCAGTGGAAGCAAAGACAAAGGCAGATCACCCCTCTTTACAGATGAGAAACTGAGTCCCAGGGAAATTGGACAGAAACCACACAGGGAGTTTGTATCAGGCTAGGAACTGAACTCGGATCTCTTGGCTCCCTGCCCAGTGCCATACACACAAGCGTCTGCTGCTCCAGGGACTAGCTCACGCATCACTAAAGTAATGTGGTGAATTGTCACTGACTTCATTGGTCAGAAAGACCAAGCCCTTGGTGTGCATGAAGACATAGTTCTTTCAAACTACATTGAACATGGGCTGCTAGAAACATGATACTGTTCCACTCTGTAAGTCATGCTTACATGGGTTTTCTTCTCTTAACAGAATCTTTTTCTGTGGTGTTTTTTCCCAGTTTCCTGCATAAAAGCCCAACTTGACCAAAAACAAAAAAAAAAAAAAAAAAAAAGTCATGAGATATTTACATTGCTACAGCTTGGTAATTTTTTCCTCTTGTTTCATCTTGGAAAAGTTTTACTAGCAGCAGTTTTAAAAATGTGCCAGAAACACATCAAGGCTATAAAATCTTTTATTTTGTTTTACTGGTAAAAAGAATGTACCCAGTGGAGTCCATCCAAAATTGCCCAACGACTGCAGTAAAATAACCTGGAAAGTAGGTTATGCAACTGGCTTACTACAGTGGGTTGTGAAGTCAGGGGAAAGTCACAACTGACTCTTGTTTTAAGCTTTATCTGCTATTCACTTGTCTACAGCCTGGAGTGGATCTTCATCCATAAATGATGTAGTTATTTATCTGTTGTCTATAAAACTATGAGACCATATCACAAAAACTTTGGCACAACTCCACTATCTTAAATGAATTGATACTCCCGCTTTATTTTCTATCTGTGCTGCACTTTGTGTTGCAAAATCTCCTGTCTGCAGATAGACAATCAGAGATGGAGTCACCCCTAACAGCAGATACCATAAAACTGGTATTTATTTGATTTTTGCTTTTAGCCCTTATGTTTTGCCTATGCTGATGAAAAAGTAGAAGCTGTCTTTCCTAATTCCCTGGCAGCTGTTCAGACAACTAGATTGAATCATCCTCATATAATTATAACCTATCTCCCCAGCTTCCTGAGTCTTCATTCTTCCGAGTTGCACTCCCTTTCCAACCTTGAATAGGCCTTTTCTGTCTCAGAGAGAGAAATCCTTTCTTATTATACAGTGACCAGAAAAACACATAATTTTTCCAGTGTGTGGTCTACTGCAACTACCCTGAGATATTGGAGATTTTTCAAAATCAAAACAAAACCCACTTACAATTGTTCTTGGAACAAGAACACTTGTATAACTGTACTTGTATTTTTCTTTGTTACAAAATGACTTTCGTTGCATTATGTTAGCTGGTTTTGGAAACTTTTTGTCTAACTCTCAACTGTACTAATGGCCTGGACTTTCTTTTCAGAGAAAAATAGAAAATGGGAAGTAATTGAAATGAGGATGCCTTGCTTTACAATCAGTCATGTTGTTTTGACTTGAAGCAGTTGGGGAAATATAGTTTTTAATAGAGAGGATGTTCAGAACTGTTTTATGACCGAGTGAATTCTAAAGGCAGAAAGGACTGTTTGGAAATGTGGGAGATGCATTTTATTGCCTATAAAAAGAGATCAAGGACACTGCAGACTCCTTCTGCTCTAAAAAGCCTGTTTTTGAAGTTGCATATATACACCAGGATTGTCCAGTGACTTTAGAATAAAGACTGCTGACTTTTCCATGTTTAGAAACATTTTTATTTCTTGCATAGATGCTTTCAGCCAGACTGATGTGTTCACATTTGCACAGCTCTGCCCTTTACCCAGTAGACTCTGGTGGACCTGACCTTGTTCTATGCCTCTTCCCCAGCTCTCTATGCCACCAACTGATCCGGTCTGCTGACACGCCTTGAACTACGAGGAGGCTCGACACCCCTTCCAGGGCATCTGGGAAGCAATGCAGTGATAACATCGGCTGGCACCATCATCAGGATTTTAACATGCAACTGTTTGGATCCCAGTTTGACAGAGGTACCTCTGCTGGCCTCCCACTGTGGGGGATACCCACCTTCTTTTGTCCTGGGAAATGTGTGGGCAGCTTCTGAAGACAGTCTCCATCTTAAGAAACCCTCCAGAAATCTGGAAGATTTTGTGTTTGAACTGTGATCCCTGAGATGAGATCAAGATAGGTAACTCTGAAACTTACACCGTATTTACGTAGCAGTTCCTATGCTATTATGAAAGCTTGTGCTATCATGTTTTATGACCATTGAGTGCAATGAATAGCTCTGCTGTTCACTAACCACTGGTTTTACTGGGGTGATTTCTGGAAAAACTAAAAGATTTGAGAATCTGCCATTTCTGTTTTGCAAAGAAATATTGTGAAGGTTGACAAGAATAGGGTAAATCTGCAGAATCTATTCTAGTTGTACTAAAAGCTCAAATTCTAAAGGTGTGATTTTCAAAGCTCCTAAATTGCATATTCTTAATAATGTTTCCTGGTGCATGTTAGGGTCGTGCAGACACTTCCCCCTTTTGTGGAATGCTGTTCTCCCAAATGATCAAAACTCACGAGACTTTACAGTGGTATAGTCAAAGGTACACAGTGGATTTTGAATGCCCAAGCTCAGTGGATGGTTGAAAATCCCAATCATTATATATAATAAATGACAGATGTTATAGATACTCCTGGGTGCAATGAAGAAGGTCACAGAAGTTTGCTTCTAAAAATCAGTTTTAATTTATCTTGACAGCTTCATGCTAGAAGTTGGCCTCCATTTGATGTGAACACTGCGAAGCTGCTGCAGGCTAACACTGGTTGGAATTTACTTGTATTAGTCTAATTGCAAGCTCTACCATCATCTGTTTGCAATCACAAAGAGGAAGCTTCTGAAGCTTGGGAATGAGAGAAAATGAAGTGTCTTGACAACTGCAAAACATCGAGAATGCTCCTGGAGGTTTTCCCATCACTGTTTGGGAGTATGAACAAAAAGGCACAGCTATATTTTTTTCCGTGTCCGTCTTTACACTGCACCCATAACATAAATAGATGTAACAACTAGCAATGGTGATAATTAATGAAGGTCCCCAAGCACTGTGAATTGATAATGAGTAAGAGTTCATGAATTGTTTTGGAAGGAGCTGAATTAGTTCATTATTGAATTAGTTGAATTAGCTCATTACTACAATCAGACAATTGTTCTTTCTGTGGACATTCAACTGAGCTTATGAAACATTCACATTCAGTGCTGCTGGCTGTCTAACTCAACTATACCCCTTGGGTATTTTATCTTTAATGCCACCCTAGAAGGTATGACATTAGGCCTTCTCTCATGCAGCAGGCAGACACAAATTGTAAGGAGTTGGGCAGATAAAGCAGCTTAATAACTAAAGACACTGAGGCTGGTTTTGCTTCTGTTCAGGTCTAGAGGTTTAGCCAAGCTGGACAGCCTTGCAGAGAGAGCATTTATCTGTGCTCCACCGAGAGGCAGCATTGCACAGCACTGGGGGAGCTCGGGGCGAGCTGGGGGGTGCCAGCCTGACCCCGCCTTCCTCAGTCCCTTCTCTGTGAAATGGCTGCAAAGTGGATCACCACCCACTCTGCAGACCACTTCGAAAAATGCTGGTGAAAAGTGCTGCACAGGGTGCCAGTGGGTGGGAAATCTGTTATTTATGGATGAACTACTAATACTGGTTCCGTGGTAGGGATCTGTCTCCGTCTGCCTGGCCAGTACCTGTGGAGAGGAGCCGCAGAGGAATGCCAAAGGTGCTCTGCAGCCTCAGGATAGCTGTCAGTGGGACTGCAGGGTCAGGTCTGTGAGGGAAAAGTGGCTGTACTCACATAGCACAGCCCGAGAGAACAGCTTTCTGAACTGCCAGGCTCCTTATTTCCTACATAAACTTTAAAGAGTGAGGCTGAGCTGGGATAATCTCAATTCCTGTTCTGCTGGGGTGAGCTCCTGCAATGACAGTTGTTTGGGGGCATGGCCTGGTACTTCTTGTAGCTCATTTATTACAACAATCAAGCAAAACCAGCAAAAAACCCCAAGGCTTTTACTTTGGCCTTTTCAGGGATAAATTTCAGAGATGAGGCCTTACTAGAACTCATTAGCAACTTCTACTCAAGTAGAATAGCAGGTCATGCCAGTGAAGATTTAGTGTATTCCTAAAGTGAAATACCTGCCCCAATGCTTTGCTGTATCACAGCCCCCTTACTGTTTTGGGGGCTGATCCAAAGCTGCCTACGTCGGTAGAAAGTCTAGCTAGTGACAGCATGGCTTCAATGAGGTTCTGAGAGCCTTTGTCACTTTGTGATGAGAAGGGTTAAAACTTCAGGAGACTTTTTTTCAGTTTTAGGGAGTGAAAAAGGGAATAATGGAAATAACTCTCTGAAACATTGATATGAATCAGAGAATGCATTTATTAAAGTAAAAAAAACCAACCCCAACACTGAGCTGAGATGGAATCCAAGCTCAGAAAAGCACGAGGAGGTGTAAGTAGAAGCTTTATAAGATTCCCATCTTAAACTTGACTGGATGTTGGCAGGAAGATGATGGTAATTTGTACCTTGTATAGTATCTGTGGCAATGTTATGTCGCCATAGCTTCCTAAGGCGTGGAGGTGAATAGGTTTCTCTGAGAGGTGGTGCAGGTGGGATTGCAGGCTTGCATAAGCTTGAAAATTGTATTTCTCAAATGGGTTTCATACTGGTGGGAGAACTTGAGGTAGCGTTTTTTTCTACAGAAACAATGTCTCATAAGAAGCTTTACTTGATTTGTAGCTTAGATACAAATCAAAAGGGTCAATGTAAATTTTCTTGTTTGTGAGAAGAATGGTTATGTAGTCCCTGAATTACAGTTTATTTAAAACTTTGCTGATGGTTGGTTAACGGCTGAAAAAGAACATTAGCACTGTTTTGCTGCACCAAAATCCTGTAAACATAAAATTGTTTCGTTTTTTTTATGATCAGATATGACTACTGCTTTGGTTGTTGGTGTATATACATAATCACATGCATGTGCACCTCTAAATAAGGGCATGTAAACAGAGGTAAGGAGTAATTTTTTTTTTATTTAAATTGCAAATTTCAGTGGGAAGCTTCCAAAATCAAGTGAGCTAGAAATAATTTCCTTCTAGCCTTACTCTGCTACATTGCTCGGCTCCACACTAGGCCTTGCTTGTCCTTTGCCAGTGGTCTTAGAAGGAGGTGCTTTAAACCACAGAAAGCAAGGTTTGCAAATGTTGTGGATGATCCTGAAAGGAAACAGATGGTTTCTCAAACACACAACTCATGGCAGTGGAAGTTTTGGAGCTCTCTCTCAGAGAAATGGTGTTTTGTTACCATTGGTTTGCTAAAAACAAGAATATATTATACACTATATTACATTCAGATGATCTCATATTAATCAAAACAATCTTGTGGGACTTCTGATTCTGATTAAGCATTTGGGCTGAAGGGACTGCGCTACCACCCTACCTCATTGGCAGGGGTTTTGTCATGAGACATTTGTTATGTTTTTGAAGAAAATATTTCTGTGATAAGTGTTATATTAAAACCCACAAGGATATGAATAATCCTGGTTTCAGTGAAGAGTTTAAACTGCATGCTATAAATAAAACCAAGGCCACACATTGACTTGAAAAGGTAAAAAAAGAAATACTGAATAGCTCTGTTCATCCTGCCCACTAAACGGGGTGAGGCCATGGGGAAAAATATTTTTCAATTGTATCACACAGAAGTGAATTAGGATTACACAAGGCAGCCTTAATTCTGGTGTTTCCAGCTCTTGAATACTTGACTTCTCAACCATAGCATAGGTGAGTGGAGAGGTTGTTATTATTTTTGTTTTGCTTGTCATCATGCAGCTAAATTCCACTTGAAAGTACTTGGTGTTTCAAAATTTATTCTGCTAGTACATTCCATTTACTTAGTCTCAGCTGCTGGTTTTTAAACGGAGCTAGGACTGACAAATTCTCCCTTAAAAGGATTATTTTACTCACTGTGAAGTGAGGCTCTTAGCTGCCATCTTCGTTTCTTTCTGGTCATAAAACTCCAACCATCAGAGAAAGATCAGCAAGTCTCCTAAAATGAATAGGCGCCCCAAGGAAAACTGAATAGCCTCCAAAGCAATTGTATCGAAGTGACATCAGCACTCAGATATTTTCATCTTGGCTATTCCAACAAATTCAGTCAATAATGGGCAGCAGAGCCAGTACACACTGACTCTCTTTATCGCTCCCCCAGTGGGAACATGTCTCTTTGTCAGAGACCCACAGAAAGTGGTAGGTCCAAAAACCAAACAAGTTTGTTCCCTATCGAAGGACTTGCCTTCAAAGCCCATGAAGCGTACTGTTGTCCGTCAGCCAGAGCTTGCTTAGTGAGCGATGCCAGGCTGAAATTCAGCCTCCTGATCCTGTAAGTTCTCTCCCATCGAGTTCTCTGACTGCTGGGCATCAGCCTTTTTGGATCTTAGATACCTGTTAAGTGTCGTGTGGCCAACTACCACCTGAAAATCACTCCTGACGTTGCTACTGAGCCATTCTGAGAAGCTGAAAAATTCATTACGTTTGTTGTATTCAGTTTCCCATTGGGGGCTATCATGATGATAATGCTGATCTTCCCTTTAAAGTGCTGTAAGGGCTAGAGATTAAACATGACCTTTAGCATCTACGTATTTTAGCTCTTAAATATTACTGGTAATTCTCTAAGATCATTCACTCCTCTTACACCACCTAAAGGAATTCTAGCACTATAATCCCTACTTTACAAATGAGAAGTGGATGCACTGGGCAGGATAAGAACTTGTTTTGTGCTTTCTTAGTGAAGCAGAGGTGGAACAGGAACAGAGGAATACATTGATGTTCTTGAGCTCGGATGTTTTAGCTCTTCTCTCCTGGATTGTGCCTTTTGGGGAGAAGTAATTTTCCTCAACCTTCCCACATCTCCTTACTAATGTCTTCCGATGTAGAAATAATATTTGGAATCTGAGATTGTGCCTTTTGAAGTGGTTTCCATCTTGCTGTCCTCCTAAGAGAATATTAACCTTTTTTGAATGATCATGTTCAGCTACATATAATTTCAAATCCATAAAAAAACAAGTCCCCTTGTATTTGTGTACACTGCAGCAAAATGTACCTTTAAGGAGAAAACATTGCTTCACTGTGACTATCTGAATTTATTGGCTATTAGAAGCCTTATAGTGTGTGGCTCACATTTTAGAACTCTGATTTCAAGCTTAATGTGGTCAGGAAATATAAAAATACATTTATTTATGTCATCTACTAAAAATCTCAACCTATGTTACTGCTAGTCTAACCAAATCTGTGTTTATGTTGGAGATGAATGATCGGTTTGTAGCTGCCCGTGTTTCTAGCCAGGCTGAATGGAATGATTCTGCAGCAAACTGTGTGTGTATTTTTTTTTTTAACTTCTTTTTATTTACTGCATGGGGCAGCGATTTCCTTCCTCCCAGAACTCACTGCCCAGTTCTCAAGGGCAGCGCGGCTGCCTGACTCCTATCAAGCTGTGTACGTGGAGTGATGTGATTTATTGAATTGTTCAAGGTCATCAAAATTCAAGCAAATATTTCATTCCTACTGATACCTGTTTACTGTTGCAAGCTTGGGTTTGATTTGCTTTTCCAAGTCTTTGGAGCTTGCACATGAGCAGCTGCTTTGGCTGATATTTGCACAAGCTTTCCTTGTTATTAATCTTTAGGAAAATATCTTTAATTTCTCCTCAGATATTTGATAACCAGAAGTTCACACAAGATCTGAGATCTCCTTCTGTTCCTCTGGTAATAGCTGGAAAAGGCGAACTGCCAGAGTAGCTACCAAAAGAGAAATAGTATCAGGCTTGAGACCTTTTCCTAAGAGACGCACAGGCTTTTTAGGGTGTGATGTTCAGTGGTCGTGAACGGCCACATGTCAGTGAAATGATCCACTATAAGGTGCTTTCCACCTTGAGAATAATTTTTCAAGTCTTTTCCCAGAGGGGTGGGGGTGAATCTGTACTATTTCTGCACTCAGGACTGACGGGGACGGGAGTAGCTCGCTGCTCTTACACAACGTGGAGCGCAGGAAAGAGCTACTTCAGATCTGAGCAGACAGCGAGTCTGCCTACACCAACATGCCTCATTGCTTTTTGTTCTCAAGCACTGGGTATTTTTTCCTGCCCTGTTCAGTTCAGTCTGTATTCATTTCTGTCCCAATGGCAAGCTACTCCTCTGTAGCACTTACAACATTTTGTTACCAACCTGCGATGCGCTGAGCTGCACATAACCAAGCTGATGGAAGCTCCCCAAGAAGCAGGAAGATGTGTCTCCATACCTGTTGTGTTCCACCAGCTTTCCTGAGCAGTCCAGCAATTAATTACGAGGACTGTGAGACTAAATTAACTTCAAATACATCCACCCCTTCTATCCCTTCTTTTGTTCATCATCAGAGACCCAGCCAAAGAAAAAAGGCTTGGAAACAGATGAGCTTTGCACTTACAGATTCTTCTCTGATTTGAAAGATAAGGAGAAAAATGACTGAGTGAATATAAATGATTTTTTTTCAGTGGGAAGGACTCAGAGGAGCTCTGGGAAGCCTCTTGGAATGATAATTAAGGGTTTTGAGTCTATCATCACCAGAGGTAATATCGAATATCTTATATTGTATAACACAATTACACAAGTGACTTGCAATCTTTTTTTTGAACTACAGGTGCCTAAAACTTTCCAGTGGAGAGGGCTACATCTCTGTAGCAAATTGTAGCCTTCTGACAGTAGGTTTTTCTATCTCAGTCGTGTTTCACAGATTCTTCAGAGGTAGCCCCAGACTCCAGTTGATTCTGTGAACCACAGGCTGGGAAGAACTGTCGTACATAGCAAAGACCACAAATGCTTTTAAGCAGCAGGCACAAAGAACTCTTGTATAATTTTTCCAGTCAAAGGTCCCTCGATAAACACCTTGCAGGAGGACATTTCTGTGTTGAGCTAGAGTGACATATTTGAGTAAACTGTGTCAGATGGGCTGCAGCAGCTTCCCTTCTGTTACCTCCTTTCAGTTGAGCTTTATTTTTGTTTTTGGTACACTTGGACTGTTCCTGGGATGAAATAATACACACAGTAAACTCAGCTGACCTTTTATGGACTGTAAAAAACAGGTCTGACTCCCCTGAGCCATGAACGCAGCGTTTTTTTGATGTAATTTCCTGGAACAGGTAGGTACAGCTGAGACGCTTTCATTGCTGAGACCGGCTCTGCAATGGGCAAGCCCTCTTGGCATCAGCACACTTAACCTTTTTGTTCAGCAAATTTCCCATCCTGTGTAGGTGGACAATGAATACTAATATGATGCAAATTATTTCCTTTTGAATGTGAAGGCTCCCTGATTAAAACCACACTGTCCAGGAACTCTGGGTCTGGTCTATTCCCATTGCACAGAACGCCCTTGTTGCCTTTGACTTGAGTGATTGGGGGATCAAAATCTTATCTTCAAATAGGTTGCAAGCGATTTTTTTTTTCCCTCTGCAACTGAGGGTGAATTACCAACTCAGTAGAGAAGGTGTAATGAATGTAGAACAAAAAAAGCTGGGGGAATCTGGGAAAAAAATTCAGAGAAGGAAAAAATAGTGTTAAATGTCTTGCTTGAGAGTCCAGAAATTTGTCAGAAAATCAGAAGCTGAGGTTGGTGAAAGGTGTCAGAGGACTTTATTTGATATAAACAGAAGGAGAGTTGATGAAAAGCTAAATTACTATGTCTGGGAGAATGCTGGAACTTCTATGTTGTCTTGGGTTTGACATACTCTGAAATGCGGTCTGGACCATGCAGCTCCCTTCCTAGCTACCGGGGAAGTTATGCCTTGGGATTATTCACCCAGTGAGGAAGTAATATTTTAAGTATCTTTCTTTGGGTTTCTACGTTTTATCCACATTGCTTCTCTCTTCATATATAAAAACTCTTAAAACAACATTAATATGTGTTATGGAACTGAAAGTAATGTGGATGTACAGAGTTGGGTAGCTCTTTCATGAGGCTATTTTTAATTTATGTTAGCTCAAGTTTAGTTAAAAAAATCATACAGATACATATATCTACCAGGTATCAGAGCTCTGCTCATACTGCAGTTTTGGTCTACTGTTCCTCTAGTTTATTTTTATTGAAAGAAAGATATTCTAAAATTATGGAAGAGAATTACTCATTCTAATAAATATCACATTATTTTCTTAATATTTTCTAATTAAGATGTTCTCATGAGTGCCATCACCCAGCAAACAATCCTAACACTCTAGTGGGACCAGAAATGTGTATGGAGCTACCAGCCCCTGCAGTCCTGTAGGCAGAGTTGGGGTCCAGGTGATTTAAAGGAGCTGCTTTGTTTGCTGTTGGAGTTCAGCCATCTCTGGGGCAGAACTTCAGTTGTTTTAGTGGTATGTGTCAAGATCAGTAGCCAAGTCTTGTATATTCTCAGCCTCTTATGCCAGCCTCTACAAAAAACAAAAACAATTTGGATAGGCCTTTTTTATGGTTATCCTTGAAAGAAAACCAGCCAGCAATACTGCTCACCAAGCAATTCCGTGCAGAAAAACATGACGGTGCTGTAACACAAGGCTTTAACACCAACAAAAACGGGGAGTCTGCTGTTCTGAATGGGCTGTCTCTGGAGTATCCACTTTATGAAAGTTCTTTGACTTCTGTATGGATTTCTGTAACGTTTAGCTGTCTGGGCTCCTTTGACTCGCCCTGCCACAGAAATCTCACCTAACAGCCCTGGTTTAGGAAAGGAGCCATAAAGGAAAAAAAGAACAGGCTCCTTTTGTAGCTAATAACTTCCTTTAATTGGTAATTAAGCTGCCTGCTACTTATAAATGTCAATAAAGGTCAAAATATTTAGAAGCAGAATCATTTTAGCGGCTTCCCATTTCTCATTGCATAAGCTGCCTGCTCAGACCACACACACGCACATTTGAAGACGGTTAAGATTTCAGAGACCCAGTCTTCCCACCAAATTCTTATATAAAGCGGCCCAGAAGGGGACAGAGCAGCTTTAGTCAATAGGAGGGAGGATGTGAACCGGGTCTACTGGGTGAGCGTTCCTCACATTGTGGAATACCACCGCAGGCGCTGGGGCTGAATCAGGCAAGGGGCTGGCCAGATGGTGCACTCACTCACGCTTTAATTCAGGGAAAGGGGGTTGCATCTGATCCATGTGCAAAATGACTCAAGAAAAAACTGCCCAGTAACAGAATAAATACCAATTGCAGCTTGAAAATGAGCATTAGAATAAATCCTGGTATTTCTATCCAACAGAGAAAAATGCAGAGGCTTCTCTTGGCTTTGCTTGCAGTCCCTGAGTTAACATGTATCAATACTTATTTTCACTGCATGAATTTGCTGATTTTGTGAGCAGATTCTTCCCTCTGAAATTAATCAGTTTACAAGGGGGCAAGCGAGGGGACATTTGGCTTTGAAGTGTGCAGAGAATGTATTCCCAGAGGAATCTTTGATCTTTTTATGGTGTTTTGTTTTTTTAAAGTGTGTTCCTTGCAGGGGTTTGGTGTTTTGCAAATTAGAGCAATAGAGACTAGGCTTTTACATCACACTTTTAGAACATGGCCTCCTTTTAGTCCTTTCCCAAAACATCTTCAAGAAGCTCAGAGTCTAATTGACTAGTCCACAAGCTTGACATATAGGACGGGGTGTGTGTGTGTGTTTTGTGTGTGCAAGTACAAACACATGTATATGTGAAAACAAACCTTACGCTGATGTGGGGCACCTCTAATTCCTGTCTCTCACCATGCTGCACCCAGGACCGTACATCAGTGCCTCCTCTTCTCTGTGACCTCTAGTTCTGTTTGATGTGAGACCTGTGTTCAGACAAGCCCAATCAGAAAACATATTCCTCAGCAGCTGTGCAGGTCAGTTGTCCCTTCCATGACACGTGCCCCAGTATGGTCCCTTGCCCTCTCCTGCGAGTACGTGTGCCAAATCTGCTGCATGTGGCACGAAGGGGAAGCAGCAATATGAGTGGCTTGGTGAAAGAGTCGTCGTCATGGTCCCTGGGAAGATTTCAGCTGATTACATATTTCTGACTTCTAGAAGAAAGCAAGAGATCTGAAGTCCTCTTCCATATTTCAGTCCTCAGTGGCCAAGGATTCCATGAGGATTTTCCTTTTGCCTCCCTTTGACTAGTGGGAGGACCATGCAATGGTGCTTTGTTGGATCTGGAGATGAAGTGCCTGGATAGCTTGTCAGGTAGAGCTGGGAAGGGGAAACCAACGGTCCTGTGGTCCTTCCTTCCTGCCAGACTGAACTGGAGATACTGGTGAGGGTGCAACATGTGCCCATCTCAGGTTTACTCTCGGTAGCATCAAACTGGATAGGCAGGGGACTGACCTGAAAATTGTCTGGAAGGGTCGATGTCCTGATGGCACATTCATCCTGCCTGGAAACTTCACATTTGAACCACCCGCCCCAGCCGGGCAGAGCTATAATTAGAATCAAATATTCCATGCAGCCTTGTGTGTAAATAGTGATGCCAGCCAAAGTCGAATCTCTGCGTTTTCTTGGGGCAGAGACGCTTACTGCCTGCACTGCGTGGTGCCTGTTATTGCTTAACCAGTAAAGCATTGCTGGCTTCACATAGAAATGTGCTTATGCTGTGAAAACATCCAAACAGGGAATCACAATGCAGTCACGTTGTATGTGAATCTTGCTTCCTCGTTTGCTCTCTGTGTCAGTCACAGATGTTTTCTGCAAAGATTTTAAGGAACTGGCTGTGAAGAGCAGCATTAGGTATCCAAGTGCTAGCTTTCAAAAGTAAAAAATGCTCTCCAAAGTCATGAGATTGTCCTAAAGACCATGTGCTTAAAATGGATAAGTACACTTCCAAAATGTGTTGTTTGCCTTGCGTTTTTGAGCCATTAGACTGTTTTTACTTAATTTCTTCCCAACTTTTATTCTGTAAGAGTGAGAAGCTTTTTATTAAAAAACCTGAAAAGAGAGCACTCTGAAAATCAATTTCATGACTTTAGAAACTACTCGTTTGCTAATAATAACATGTAATTATCCCAGGAGAACAATATAACTGACCCTCATGCCAGAAAAATAATATATATTTTTATATTAAAGATGCAAACATCAATTAAATAGTATTTTGAGACTTCTAGTTGACTGATACTTCATGTATCACTTTTATAGCTTTTCTGCAGCAGGTCTAGATCCCAAGATCTCATGATGCAGTGTAGAGTCCTCAAAAAATATTTTGTCTCACACCCTCCCACCCCTTTCCAGAGGTCTGGTTTAGAGTGTGGTCCCACAGGCTGTTGCATCGGCACAAACGAAGGGGTAATGGTGCTTCCATCACCTCCAAAAATGCCTCCTGTAACTCTGCTCTGGCTGTTCTTCAGTTTCAGTTCGTATTGCTTCATCTTACAGAAATTCACTCGTAATTCGGCTGGGGGTGGTATTGTGTATGCATCCATCTTGTTAACAGCCAAATATATACAAAGACATACACACAAGTAATTTAAATGTTCATTTTCATCTTACAATTTCTGTAATCTGATTAGGGTTTGTTCTGATCTCTCTGATAAAACTCTTCCCCAGTAACAGTGCAGCTCTGCACCAAGCAGCCAGCCAGTGCCAGGCTGCCAGACGCTACCAGGCAGTATTTCTGTCTGCGCCTCTCTGTCTGCCCCAATCCGTCCCAGTGTCCCACATCGTTTCAGCTAATAGAATTTGCAGATTATTGGAGGAGGAATAGAAGAATGGGAAGAGTGACTTATTTCTTACATCATGATCCTGTATATCTTCAGTGGGACTGAGGGTAAAAGCAAAGAGAAGGAAAGAAAAGCAATGCAGGCAATATTAAAAACACAAAATAAAAAAAAAAAAAAGAAGAAAAAATAATTCCTAAGTGTAATTCCAGTACTGATTATTATTGCTTAAAAATCTATATATTTTCCTAGTATATATGTCAGAAGCAGTATCTGTTCTGTCCAGACAAAATCTGCAGCCACAAAGGAGGAGGCCTTCTTATTTTTCAAGACCCATGGAAGCCACACAGCTGCCAAAGTCAGGTCAGGATTGCTGCCTAGTGACACGCAGGGATCACAGTGGCTGTTGTAGAGTTCATAAATGTGCATTCAAAGAAGTTCTTACTTCTACTCCGTGCATCTACTCAATGCCTGTGCATCTTCTACCTATAGCAGGACAGCGGAGGATAACAAAAAAAGGAGTTAGAAGAGATGAAGGTGGGAATCTCTGTCAGATCTCATCAGTGCTATTTAGCATCATACCTTTTACCCGTCCCTCTCTGTTAACTACAGCTGGACACCCCCAAAAGAGCAGGGATGCTCCAGGCTGCCCACCTGGGTGCCCTGGTAGTGGCAGCATGAGTTAAGCTCTTTGTTTGCCTGAGCCCATCTCCCTGTCTTGCTGCAAGTTTTTGTTTAGCTTAGGCTGTGGCGGGCGGTGTGGAAACACTTGTGATCACTCATTAGGAATTCTTTCCACAGTTCCTTTCTCTCCTAATTCACATAAATAGTAAATCACTGCTGTCAATTATGTAACGCTGCACATCAGCAGTGCGGCTTAGCTCTCGCATAACACTGAGCAGTGACAGCTACAGTCAACCAACAAATGGTGCCGCACATTTTCCTATACGGTTTCCCAGCACTGAGTGTATGATTTAGATTCCTTAGCCTCTAAAGTACTCCACTGGGTGTCCTTTAATATTGCATTATATTACTCGTGATGCATAGTCGATTCCATTGCTTCCATTTACTTTAGCAATGATAAATGTCAGAAACTGTATGAGAAGTTTATAAATTTTAAGTGCTTTGCGAGCAACTGTTACCCTGAGAAATTTTCAAACTGTTTGTTACTGGTGAAGTGTAAGGGTCATGGAAAAATTGCTTTCAGAAGCTTGGTTAATGAGTTTCAAAATAGGGTAAAATGCATGAATTCTTTATGACTAAGAAGAATATTAGTGTCAGGATTTTCTTTTCTGTAGCGGTCGTCAATTCTGCACAGTTAATATTTAAAAAGGCTTACAAGAATTTACCAAAAAAACCCTGAACTCAGGAAACTTGCAACTTAGCTTTTCTCACTGTAACATTCTCCTGATGAAGTGTAAAGTTCCTAAAAACTTTCTGTTCAACTGCAGGAGCTTGCAGTGCTGCACTAGCGGGGTTTGAGCATCCTGGCCCAGCTGATGTGTGTGTACGGAAGGGAACTGTGGAGGCAGTTGGAGTGACACCATGCTTTGGTCAGGCTGGTGTTAACACACGTCTGCGTCATCCCTGTTACTTGTACTCATAGTATCGCAGCGTGGAGCGAGTTGAAGGCTGTGCGTTGTGGTCTGGCAGCGCTTTCCTCACCGGGAGTGATTTGGCCAGCCTGCGCGTTCCTGGTCTCTCTGGCTGTTTGCTGGCCATGGCTTAGCCACACTGTAGGATGGAAATGGGTCTCCTGGCCTCTGTCTCTGCTGCTGAAAGCGGTAAACAACAGCTAGTAAAGTGGGAGGACAAAGACACGTGGGAAGGAGTTCAGGCAGCTTTGCAGGGTCCTTTTCTCTCCATTTCCCACAAGCGGTGAGGTAAAGCATTCAGTGAGAGGAATACAAGATGCTGGCTCTACTACACAGAAGTGCTGAACCTTTGGGGATGGAATATACTCTGCCCAGAGATGTTCATTCTTATTTAAACATCGCAGGAGGGCCCGCTCACGTCCTGCCTGCCTCAGAGAGCTTACAGTCTGTGAAATTACTCCTGAGGAAGCAGGGTTTGCCCAAGCCCACGCAGTGCTTGTTGGAGGGGTGCAACATCTACACTCAGGCATGCAATCTGCTCAGTTGTGTTCATCTTTCACAGCGGCTTTATTGCCTTTGAACTGAACTACTGGTTTCAAGGTAGTTACTTTATCAGTTGCTCAGAAGTGCTGGACACAATTCCAGCTGCTCTGGAAACTGTGCAGAGCTGCTGCATGTTGCTTTCTGAAGCTACATCTTTGCCCAGGTAACTCAAGCCGTCTGTGCCTCTGTTGAGGTAGCTTAGCTTGGGTGAAAGAGTCAAACAGCAAAACATTGCCGCAGCAGCACAGGCTGATGGACTTTGTGATTGACGAGCTTTGCCAACCAGTTCTTCTGACCCAACCCTTCCTGCTCCCATCAACCAGTCACTTTAAGGTGACAGAGCACTGCAAGGGACCCCCCGAGCTGTACAAACAGGCGGCATTAATTACATCCCAGTTACTGCAAGAGTGGAGAGGATTTAGAGTCATAGAATAGAGTCATAGAATGGTTTGGGTTGGAAAGGAGCCCATCCAGTCCCCCCCCTGCCATGGGCAGGGACACCTCCCACCAGCCCAGGTTGCCCAAAGCCTCATCCAGCCTGGCCTTGAACCCCTCCAGGATGGGGCATCCACAGCTTCTCTGGGCAACCTGTTCCTTCTGCAAGGTCCAAACGTTATCTCCAGAAATGCAAAAGTTTTAACGGCATCACAGGTGGCTCCGAGGAGCGAGGCAAGCGGCGGGGTCTCTCTGGTGTCCCTTTGGAGAAGAGTCCTTGCGTTGGATGGGGCTGTGGTGACACACACGGTCCTCTCCGGAGGCTGCATGGAGGGGGACCTGTCGCCCTGCTCTCGGGGCGAGGAGCGGCAGGGGCCGCACGCTGGCAGCGTGGCACCGGCGCTGCACCGCAGCAGAGCCCCCACCGCCGCTGTGCGAGAGGATCTCCAGCCTTGGGTTCTGCTGCTGCGAGCAGGTCAGGGTTGCTGGAAATTAGACTTTGACATTTTACTTTCCTGTGTTTGGTGGTTTCTCGTTTCCCTTCCCCCCACAGGAAGAGGTGGAAGCCCAAGCGGTAAAATATGACCCAACAAGAATATCACGGTTTGCAGAGACTCGTTTACTGCAAGATGTATTCAGACTGATTGCAAGCTGGTAGGAATCCATGCGGAGCCTGTGTGAGGCTCGAAAGTAAATATGCCACGAGACGACAGGCTGCGTTTGTCCCAGCCCTCAAAGCTGTGTCTGTGAGTGATAGGCAGGATGGAAGGTAGCAAAAATAATGTGTAACTGCTTATATCAGATCCATATGGCATCTGGTATAGCTGCACAAAAATATTCATCTAGACTTTGTATTCCTTGCAAACTATGCTTAGATTCTATACATTGTCCCTATTGTGCATTGTAGGGGAGGGTCTCTTTCATGTGCCAGCGTCTTATGGCTTTCATTTGTTCACAGACCTCCCACTAAGTGACTGCTGATTGAAAACCTTTTTACTTTCTTGCCAGGTTTAGCAAAAAGGGCTTGGTGTACTTAGTGCCTTTGATCTATCTAGGATGAACATTTTCATTGAAAGAGGTAGATGAGTCATTCTATATTTGACATGGAGCTATCTTGGAATACCTCTGGGTTTGCCTTTTTAAGCTTTTTTTTTTTTTTGCATGTGGCTATAAATATTTTGCTCTGCGAGAAGCATGAAGCTCTTTTTTGAAAATGAAAGAGCCCTATTCCAAATAGGAAAAACACACTTAGCTAAGGTTTGTGCAGTGCATATTTAGTGGTAGAAGGTGCTGTGTTGGCCCTGCCTTGCTTTTCAATACAATATCCTGCAGTGTGAAATGAATGGCTGTATTTAGAGGTATCTGGAAGTGATGACTGATGTTTGGAGAAGTTACAAGGCTTTTCCTTTTCCACATGAACTCTCCAACCTGGCATTTCCACAGCAGTGAAATACTTCTGGGGCTGAGATCATCTGATTATTATTTCCTGTGTCATGTGCTGAATTTATTATTTTCTTGAATATTACAAATATATTCTTAAGTTGCCTGAGTTTTGGATTCTTCGGCAAAGTTCACTGGCACAACAAGGATATTGGACTTGCAAAAATAACTTTTTCTCCTTGGGGATTATTTCGTTGTGATTAGTGAATGAAAGTCCCAAATGAAGGGGGAGGGGGGGAGGGAAGGAGGGAAAGGGGGAAATTCAGTAAAAATGCTATTCTGATATTCTGCCAGCGTATTATATAGTCAGTTCAGGAAAAAATGGAATTTGTATTTTTTTTACTGAAAACTGTTAAAAGCCAGGAATTTGGACATTTTATTTGCTTCAATGTCCAATTTTTTTGTTGTTGTTGTTCTCTTCTTTGGAAAAAGTGAACAGATTTGTGCTAATCTAGGATTATTTCTGGTCACAGCAGAATCACAGTGTTGTTCCTGGGAATTGCACAGGCCAGTAATGGGTTCATTGCCTCAGAAGTATTTTCATGGAGATTTTTTATATTTTTGAAGCCTCTAAAAACCAAAACAGAGCAGAGACTAAAATCTAGTAAAAGCTCTTCATATAAGCATCTGTGCTCCTGTTGGCACTAAAATGTGCATTCACTCCTTGCAAGACCAATAAGTATAAAATAAGGATATCAGAACTAGTGAGAGTCTTCTCGTATCCACATGTCATTATTTAAAATTGGAAATAATTCTCTCCAAAACCGACTCAAATGCCATGGAGGTCTATTGAACTCTTGAGCTGTCTTGTACATTGCTCAGAGCAAGACCTGTTCAGGGCTTTTCTTTAGTTTACAAATTAAGGGTGGGAGAAGAAAAAAATTATTTAAAAAAAATAAAATCCCAGCATCTGGTTTCCTGTGATTTGGCTGTTTGTAACACCGACCATATTTCTTCCTCACTTGTTTTGGAATATTGCATGGAATGCAGGTCTTCATTAAGGGATATTTTGTCCTTTGGCTTTTTCTACACATGATTACACAGTAGCCATCCGTTCCCAACATCTGTGTTTATTAAAACCTTTCCAATAAATCTGTGCAGAAAGGAACTGTCCACATTTCCTCCGAGTTCTGCAAAAGACACTGGGGTTTTTTTGGGATGAATTGGTTAAAGATTATCCAACTCAGATGTTTGATTTTTAGCTAGATCTTCAATGCTACTACTCATTGCCCCAAAAATTCATTAAAAATCGAGATTGAGTGGACAGGCAGTACCTCCAAGCCTCCCTAGGACACCGAGTGCACCCTTCTGCCTGAAATCCCATCAAACAGGGTTGACTTCATACAGCCAATGTTTGTGCTTTACACCTTAACTCTGCTGCCTGGAGGTGGCAAAATCCATCGAAAGCTGCGCCAGGGGTGTTCCAACCAGCCACTTTCAATGAGAAAATCTAAGGAGCGACTTAGCGAATAAGCTCCTTTGCCTCTTGCATCACATCCCCTGGTGCAGCAGGCTCTTGCTGTGTTCTAGGTGAGTGGTAGCAGCTGGTTTCCACACTTCACACCCGCTAAAAAGAAATGTACTGGCACCGACGATCAGCATTGGATTTTGCGCGGTATTGCGTACTAGGTGAGACGGGGCCATTCTCAAGCAGATTTTTGGCTGTGTGGCTCTGGTCACACAAGGATGAATGCCTCTGATTGTTGTCGTGGAACCAAAGCCCCACCAAATATCTCAGTGGTTTGGAGGAACCTTGTGAGAAGATCTTCAGCAGTAAATGAACCAGGGACAGCAGCTATATGCAGCTGTATTTTGTTGGCCAGGCAACTTCACTCGACTCTGATGCTGAGCCTGTTTTCAAGCAGAGTTTCACCAATGAGCTAGCAGGCTGGCAATCAGATCCTTGCGGGTGATGCCACTCTGGGCAGAACTGTTGGTTGTTATTATATAGGTGCAACCTGAAAATGTTAAGAGTTGATGAGCTTTCAGGGGGCTTCTGCAGGACAGATGTGTTTTGGAAACCTTTATGTGGATGACTTAAATTTTGGGTAGCTCACCCTATTCTGGATGCCCGTAAGGTCCAGGAATTATGAAGACAACCTGAATAAGTATGTGGATTTTGAAACAGTTCAGATGACCAGCTTGTATTCAGAAAAATAGCAGTGGCCACCAGTACAACCAAGACTCTACTAGAGCTTCGGTTCAGATATTCAAAGTGCAGAGGGACTGAGAGGCTTTGTGGTGGAGTCAGCAGAGAATGGACTTTGGTACATGACTGAGTGAAAGAACAGTCTTGGGGTTAAGGCACTGAACTGTACCTCGAGAGATCAAGATTCACTTTCTGGTGCTTGGGCAAAGGATTTATTCTCTCTGACAGTCACTTCCCCATCAATAAAACCATAGTTTTTTGTTTCTAATACCAGGGAGAGCCAGTTTTCATGAAAATAAGGAATATGTTGCTCTTCTCCATGATCTGAAAATCAGACTGTCAAGGGCAGTATATCATAATCTTCAAGTTCCTAAAGCCCCCATTTTCCTGAAATAAATAGTCCTGAATTGAAAGTTTCCTGGGTATTGACAAACATTTTGCTCAGTTTCTCCTCCAAAGCCTAAGGCAGTCAGTGGAGAAAAGGCTCAGGCTCTGTTTTGAGAGGGTAAGTTAGAAATGTTGTTATCTATCAACTCTCTTTAAGCTCCAGTGCTGGGATTTTTATAACATTGGTTTTCCTTTCTTCTCATTTGTGTTTTCCATACAAGTCCTGGTATTTTGGTTTAGCCCACAAACAACATGAAGCTGCTTTGAATGCTTTAATTTTTCCTGCCTCCTGCAAACCAGGCTTTTCCCCAGCATCAATTATCCTGAAGGGAACTGCGTATGTAAAACCACACCAAAAAGTTGTAAGCCCATATAAATGTACGTTCATTTCTTATAAGAGATTGCATTCTTCTATGCATGTTGTCTTTGGGTCACCCTGTTTTTCACAGTCACCAAGTTGGGGCAGAGGAACTGTCCATTACACCATCTTCTTCCTTATGGGGGTCACTCTGGCAAATGGAGGAGATTGAGAGAAGCAACCATGACAGTGTGGCAGCAGAATCATTAGGGGCTGAGACACTAGATGGTATTTGGATCTCTCTGTTACGCACCCATGCCATAATTCTTATTCTTTGTTTCTTACTAAGCTGCTGGCTGCAGGAAGCAGGGAAAATGTGGTCAGGAAGAGGTTCAGTCCACACGTGCTCTGATGTTTGCATTTTCTCCCCCAAAGCATTTGCTACTGGGAGTCACTGGAGACAGGATGCTGTTCTGTATGGACTTCTGATCTGATGCAGGTTGACCGTGTTACTGGTTTTAAATACTGCAGGACTGGATTTTGGCCAGATCTCCTAGGGCCTATATGAAGATAACAAATCAAAATGTCTTCCCCACGGAGCAAACAATTTAAGCATAAGACAAGAAAGACACGGGAACAGAGACAGTCTGGGGAGTATTAAGAACAAGTTTAAAATTTCCAGCTATTAATGAGAAAAGGGCTTTCATTTTTCATCCAGCTCTGGGGAGGACATCTGAAGAGTTTGGATTTCAGTTTCACTGTCTGGGAAGCCATGCTGGCAGGGTTGTTGTTTATCTCTCCTGAGAAACAGCATGTTTCAAGTTGATTCTCTATCAAATAAAGGTTTTAGAAAAATATTTTGTTTGCTGCTTTCTCAGCTGTGCACAGCATTTGTCTTCATCCTTTGCTGGTATAATATCATAATAGTTTCTTGTAAGTGCTGAGCCTTTACTGCTGACAGCTGCTGAGAAATGATGCTGTCATGAATCATGCTTGCAAACACAGTTCTGTGATGTGACCAGTTCTCAGCCCCCGTAATTAACAGCCAATTACTTCCTCTCAGAGAAGCCAAAACTCAAACAGATGAAAGAAATAGTGTTGTGGAAGCAGTGGGAGCAGATGTGTTGTATCAGTTCCTGTGTTCTTTACAAACACAGACAATTCTGTGGACCAAACCGAGCCTTCGTTTACATCCATGTGCAGCTCAGAAGGGCGGAAGCTCCTAATACCAAGCCTGGGTTTGGCCATCTGTGCTCAAAGTGCGTGAGGAAAGTGAAAGGGAGGAGGGAGGGGAGGAAAGGTTCATTACAACTTCAAGACGATATGCTTGCAATAATAGTAGGTCACCACTTTAGAGTTTTTTGGCTATTCCCCCAAGGCAACAGTCCATATTTATTAATGGGTGTGTGTGCACATGTATGAGAGAGCTGTATACTGCAGATGCCAAAAACCCAAACCAGAATGTTTGCAGTCCCTCGGCTGCAGCCCTGCCTGCTCTTTTCTTTAACCAGGGGACCCAAAGCTGAGCCTTTTCCATCTGGAGTTGGTGTGGCAGAAACCAGTGTGGTTTAGAAGACAGAGCTGGGGAATGGGAGCCAGCAACTCCTGACCAGAGCCTGCAGTTAGTAATTTACTGAATTTTTCTCCTCTTTATAGATTATTTTTTAACAGAATTTCATTTCTGTTGGTTCACTCATGTATATTATGCAGGAATCATTTCCCAGGAGCGGATTAGTGCCCATAAGATATTTTAAAACTTTTTTCTTCCGATTTCTTTCATCATTTGGTATTTGCAGTCCTCAATTGGGCAACTAAACTGAACGATGATGATCCTGTTTCCTGAATGACTGACTGGGAATTTGTAAGTCAGGAGAGTTAAATCAGGATTTCAAAAAGGACTCTTTGCTTTGGGTGTTTCATTATCAATCCTCCACATAGTCGCTGGTTTAGTCAACATAACATTAATTGTCAGCATTCATTAATATCATGAGGTGTATGCAGAAATAATGAGTATCTGAAAATAACTTTTCTCTTCTATTATCTTTATGATAGCTGGTGTAAAGGTGGTGGTGCCGCCAATCTCTTTTCCACAAACATGTGATAGAATTTTAATTAAAAAGAAATCCCCAAACCATAAGAATAAAAGTGGAGGTTTGATTCCACAAGCTGAGGTTTAAAAAGGATGTACACTTTGTGAAATGTGCAGTACACGGTAGAAGTTGTCAGCAGAGGTGCAAAACCATGAATATTTGAGACTTCTGCTTCTCTGTATTGAACAAAATGACTTGAAGGGAAACCTGCTGACCCAGGTCAAAAGGCATGGTGAATGCTGTTGAAGTAAAGCTGCACGTGCCATGAAATGAGCATTCTTAATCTTCTGCAGCATTTTTTTAGCTCTGGATCTCTTCAAAACTGCTACTGACTGTCTGGCTGTGGAGCAAGCTACTTTTCTGCCTCTGCTTATTCTATAAAACATGTTCAGAACATTTACAGGGAGGCTGTAGGAGTTAGTATTTCTATAATTCTCTAAACATTGGAAAATGTAAAATATTTGCAGATGTAGTGCCATATGTAACTACATAGCGAATTTTTTTATTCCTTCTATACTAAATGTCTGAATAGTAAGAGTCTCTTGGCTGGCTGCTTCTCAGCTGTGAGACATTTAAAGATCTCTTTTTGGGGAATGGGTCATACAGACTGTGCTCCCAAGTCACAGCTTTACCACCTCCTGCCCTGTTTTGTTGTTGCTTGCAGATCAATAATGGTGCAAAGTGAGCGTCTGCTCCTGTTCTTACACTAGCAAGCGTCCTGTGTTCAGCTGGTTCTGTGATTCATGCTCTGGGATCAACAGCAGCTCAAAATGGACCAAGGAACAGGGCTCTCTTGCTTTTCAACCTGTGGTAATTTCATACCAGTGCTTTCCCCGGCAGTTGCAAAATACCTGTGTGCATCTGGAAGGCATGGGAAAGCTTTGCCCACCGGCTAACCCTGTCAGCCTGACCAAAACTGAGTTTCACAGTGTGTCATTTGTGTTATTTGCCCCAATACTTTCCTAAGGCTCATTCGTTCCCTTCTTCTCTCCCCACCACCCATCCTCCACAGGGTTCTAAAAGTTTTATGGAGTCTAACGTGGCCTCTCACCCTTTGTAGTTGCATAATGCTAATGAAATGTCTAACAGATCATGAAAATTATCAAAGTGGATTTATGGAGCATATGGCATGCAAAGTCAGTCTTTCTGGTCAGCAGAAATCCCCCAGGTCTAATGAAAAAACAATGTTTTTCTAAGAGAGAAATGCTTTGGATGAATGTGAGACCTTGAGAAAAACCGAAAATTCACTTCTCCAGCTAATGCGCCTGGAAGGAGCAGAATTGCTGTAACTTCCTATCTCTGTAGGGCTCTAGAGAAACCCGCCGTCGGGAATATGCTCTTGGGGCACTTCCAAGTGCCACCCCAAACCACTTCCTTTTTGTTTAATATTTTCCTAGTCTGCTTCCTCCCCATTTATCTTCATTTTCTCTGCCACTGGCATCCCAGCAGAGTAAATAGTTGACGCTGATAAAAGCGGTGGGGAGGTGATGCTAGGTGGCAGAGCTGGTATTTCTCTGACCTGGCGCAGGGGGGATGTGATCAGGACCGGTTGTTTCTCACCATCCCCAGAGTGGCTGTTCCAGGGGAAGAGAAGAGGTGTCAGTCCTTGATGTTCATATCCACTGCCCACCTGTAAGGCTGCCCAGATATCTCGCTGTCTCACAGGACAGCCTGGAAGTGCATTTCTGATTTTGGAGATGGCTTTGGTTTTGTTTTTCTGTTGATTCTTGGTTTACACCAACAGCTTTGTCAGTCTTCAGTGAGAACTGGCTCTTGAAAGCCTATTTCTGAGAATCTTGGACTTGCAAACGTCCGGGTGATTGCCCTGGGGCCTCCACTCACAGCACTGCTGGCAGAAGGGGCTCATAAAGCAGGATTGCTGCTTTAAATGTTCTGCATCCCTGGTCTTTTAAAAATTATTGTAATCAGTCTATTTTAGGACAAACTGTCCAATGACATCCTGGTCATTTAAAAAAAAAAAAATTCAACAGGAAATTCTGAAAGTGAGTCATGCCTTTGTCTTAGTGTTTTTCAAGGATTTTTGGAATTTAGTAAAAAAAAGGAAAAGCAGAAATCCTTGACATTCACAGAAACAACCACAGAATGTCTATGTATTGAGAAGTCACTCAACAAAGAAAGAATATCTGTAAGCTCCAAATATTTACTCGATATAAAGTCTTTTTAATTAACAAAAACCCCACAACTCCCCAAAACCCAAGAATGAGACTGAGCGAGACCTAGTGACCCTGCTATTTTTCTTCTACCTGAGAAACTGAGTTTCATCCTTTGGTGGTAGAAGAGGTCTGCACTGTGGGACACTACAAAACCCCCCCATGTTCCTGAATATCAGATGCTTCAGGAACCGCAAACGGATTAATCCTGTGCTCCCGTCTGTCCTTGTTCTCTCCTCTGGCAGTGCAGGAGAGCAGCTCCTGGAACTGGGCATCGGGGCAGCTTCCCCCAGTGCTCTGGGAAAAACTGGGCACAGGGGAGTCGAAGAGGAAAAGGGGAGAGGGGCAGAGGGATGGGGGAGGCGGGACCCCTGCCCAGGGCTGCCCCACTGAGGACTGAAGCACAGCAAGTGGGGGTGACCGGCAGATTTATTTCACAAAATCGCACTTCTAATCTGAATTTAAAAGCTCTTACAGATACACCTGGAGTTACCTTATCATGGGTGTTACCCTGAGGAGAGGATGCAGCTTCCCCATTTTGCTGTTCTCATTTATAAAACGCTATCTGACAGCGGCCAGGAGCTATGTGAGGAAGCAGTTCAGCAGCTGCTGGGGAGGAGGCAGCCCTCGTCCTTCTCTCTGAAAGAGGAGCCTCAGGTGCTGGGCCCTGAAGTGCAGGTGGAGGTGGCCGAACGTGTGTCCGTGGCCAAGGTACCGGCAGATGGAGCTGAAGGACATGAAATGCTCTCCCAAGGTTTTGAGGGCTGGGGAGCTTTTGAGGTTCTGCTCCCCAAATGGCTGCTGGTGTACAGCACCGTCACTCAGCAGCTTCGTCCTCCTCCCCTCCAGAGGAGCCGAGATGCACACTTGGCCATTCTGGAAGCATTCTGCATTATTTTGCAACAAGGATTTAAGAAAAAAAACCAACCATGTGGATTGGGCAAAGGTCCAAGTCAGAGTGCTGAGACAGGCCAGCAGCCCACGGCTTAAACAGAAGAGGAGAAATTGGGTGTTCAGGGGTCGTTCTTCTCCTGATTGCCACCACAAGTGGCCATACACACGCAGGGCAGTGGGGAGTGCAGCAGCCTTGGCGCTGTGCTACTGATGCTTTTCTTCCAAAACATGCAGATTATGTTTAATTTGTATCGTTCCTACCACTTCATTTATGGAACAAATCACTGTGGTGTGGGATGAGGGAGTCTGTTCAAGGTAACCGTGGGAGAATATGTTTGATCAGGTCTTGTTGCTGTTGCTTTGCAAACGAGCATGTTTTTTCTTTAAACCCCCACTGTATACTTGAAAAAGGAATCCTGTGCCCCGAGTCAAGTGAATTAATGTTTTGTAAAGGGAGGGTGTAATCATTTATTAGCATTGTGCTGGACAAAGTTCTTTGGAGATTTGGCCAAATGCCCAGATACAGGCAGCCTCTGACTTTTGCTTTAGTCTCCGAGATAAACTCTCAATGAAACAACGCTGGAGTTGCACCAGCTGACACGGATCCAGGGAGCAAACCCTGTCAGGAGGAACAGTTCGGAGCAATGCCAAGCCCGGCAGAGGTGGCAGAACTTTTTATAGATGTTTGGGGTATTTGTGGGATGAGAGGAAGAAGGGATCTGTTTGCAATATGAGCCCAGGTTCTGGTCAGGTTTTACTTAATTGGAGTTTATTTGCTCATCTCTGTGACAAATTCTTAGTAAAAGAAGGGTCAGCTTCTCTCATCTGTCTTTTTTTTTTTTTTTTTTTCCTATGGAGTATTAAATTTACTACCGTCTAAATATCAAAACGTCCCTGGCTTGTTTCCAGCATTTGGTTGCGTATTCTGTTTCCTGGGGACACGTTCGCTAGGGCTGACAGAGGCTTTGTTTGAAAAACACTGCCGACTGCAAGGGTAAACCCTTTCCAGTACGAGCACAGTTAATTTAGTATGAATGTCACTTTGAGCGTTTTCCCAATGTAATCTCTTTAAAGGTTAATCATACAGTGAAAGAATGTGCTCTGGATTCTGACACAATGTCTGACAAATATTTTCAGCAGGCCACTGCTAAAGAAACACAGGTGTGGTCTCGCTCTTAATGTCTCTGAACTAGTGTTGTATCTTTGGAGAAACAAAGATAAATTGAGAGCTTAACCCATTGGCTTTTTGGCATTTAAAAAAAAATTATTTAACTTCCACTTGTTCTGTTTTAGCTCATCCATAAATTCCCTGGGGGAGGTCATGTTTCAGAAAGATGAAATACTCTTGATGTCGTTATGAAAAATGCAAACAATGTGTTATTTTTAATGGTGCCGTAGACTTTCTGTTTTTTCAGCAGGATGCTCGGAAGCCCAGTATTTACATAGTAAGATTTAAACTGTTTTGGACTTGAAAACAAACAGTTTAAGGAGATTAAATAATCTTATTGAAATATGTTAATAATTTCTGGGATTAATCCTGATTTTTTTTTTTTTTTTTATTCAGCGAGATCTGTAACTCAGTATTCTTGTTTAAGAGTAAGCAGAGGAAAAAGGAGTAGTTTGAGAATTGTTTCAGTTTTGCTTCAGTGCCAAAGGGGACACATGTCTCTGCTTCTAGTAAATGGGGACATCTTGGTTTTTTCTTTTTTAAAGTGCTGCCCTGTTTTTCTTAATATAATTTGTCATTTCCTTCTTTAGTCTTAGAACCTACAATTAATAGGTTTTGTTTTGTTTTGTTTTGTTTGTTTCCTGAGATAGGATTGTATAGAGGGAAATGGGATGTTTGATGGAAATATAGGAAATCTTTCCAGCTCCTGTCCTGGTCCTGACCACAGCTTCTACTAAATTATGTGACGGTACTGTCTGCTTTAGTAGTCCCTCTTGCATTCTGAGTAATTGCATTTCAGGAGTTGATATTCCAGTGTGGCAAAGCTGCCAGGGTAAGAACTCTCCATAGCTCTGATAATGCTTCTTGCAGGAGTCATTAGAGAGATGAAAGCAAGCTCAATGCAAGGTGTAAATATGTCTCTTATACAGCAGCTTCTTCACTTGTGCAAACAATTTTTGCTTTTTCCTTTTAATTATCACTTTAGGATGTTCTCAACCCAAGCACATTCCTACCCTTTCCCTGAATCCCCTAGTTGGGCAAGGGTATGAAGGAGAGGAGGCAGCGAGAAGGGCTCCCTCCTTCCTCTCACCAGCTTCTCTCCCTCTGATGAGCCAAGTGCTGAAATGACCCGGGAGGGAGGAGGCTGGACAGGGGAAATGATAACCTGCCTTTTTTTTTTTTTTTTTCCTTGTTATTTTCCTCCAAGGAAATGACTGTTTGTATTTACGAAGCAAAATGCTAGTTATAAGCACTCACTATTTTGAAGTTTGGTCTCTCCACTGAATTTCTGAAAGCAACTGTGTCAGACAACACTCTCTGCAGAAGGTTAGGGTCTCCTAACCCTTTGGTCAATCGCTCTATTAGAGGCCTAATTTTCCTAAGCTCTTCAGTTTTTGTCCTTTCCACATCTCTGTGAGGTAATCCTGTTACCCCCATTTCACAAGTATGAAAGTAAGCCATAAAAACATGGAGACTTGCCCTGTGTGTCACAGAAAGTCTGTGGCAGGGCAAAAAATGAAATTCAGGTTGCTGAAATCCTGGGTTACAGCACTGACCTCTAGCCCTCCTTCCCCTAATTGTGCCGGGAGGTCTCTGGCTAGCGGACCACGCACACAAAAACCGCACAGGAATGCAGGTTTTAGTGCCATCGTTTAGTCCATTGACTTTCACCGAGGAATTCCTTCACTGAGACACTCGGTCTGGGCTTGACATGAAAAACTGATTAAGTATTCAGAAAAATGGAACAGTACTTACCAGTTTCCTCAAATACCATTTCCATTTTCCAGCATTTGAAATCCAAATTAAAATTTAGCTTTTTGGAAATCTGAGGGGGAAAAAACCCCTCCTACTGATAGATATTCGTTCCAGTCATGCCGTGAAGTGGCCATTATGGTATTTCATTTGTCAGCATGTACTACAATCACTTGTTCTGCATCCCTTGGGCGGACTGCCTTTCAAATCAATATTAATTATGTACCACTAGACAGTAGCTAATCTGAAAGAAAGAACAGGTTTCATTTAACAGATGACTGATGGTTACTAGCTTCCCCAGGAGTGTGGGTTTTGGTTTTTGTTCTGGTTTCTTTTTTTTCTTTTTTTTTTTTTTTTTAATGAGAAAGCTCCAATCACAGTATTGGAGCACTGATAGTGTTTTGCTTTGTCTAATAAAATTAAAAAAAAAAATCACCATGTTTTCCATAAATCTAACATTGAATTCAGAATTACTGGCATCGTCATAATTGAGGTTCTGTAAGATCCATCAGCACAGAAGTTCGGCTCCAGCACCTAATGCCTGCAGAGAGCTCGCCCCTGGGTAACATTTTTATTCTTTCTGGCAACTGTTCAGTGAACAACAGAGGAACCTGACGAAAGTGGCTTTGAAATGTGTGTTTATTGCATTGTCATCATGCCAGAACTAGCCGTTCATATAAAATTGGTAAAAACTGCTCCTTATAATCATCGGAGTTTCTGGAGAGTGATCTGTAATAACCATGAGCTAGATGCTCTGCTGGGATGTCTGAGGCTGACAGGTGGTTTCTGTTGGGGTTAAGTGCATGTCTGCTTTCTTCGTTCACTGGGAGTGGGAACTGGAAGATAGCTGGTTTATAGGTGATGTAGCAGCAAGACTGTCAGTAATCAGTGAAATCGGGGATGTTGGATATGCATTGGTTATTGTGAAATTAAGTAGGGAGCAAGAATCAAATTAGTGTAGCTGTTAACGTGAAAATTCTTGTTGAATTGGAAGAGAGGGTTGGGAAGTTTCTCAGAAGATCATCCAGACCCTTCCCTTGATTGCCTACACCAACGTCACTCCTGACAGTTGTTCATCCAAGCCATTCTCCAGCCTCCCGTGATCGCAGCTCGTGGCCTCCGCAGCCGAACCGCGCGGAAGGCTTTTACGAAGTGTCGGAAGGGCTCCAGCAGCTCCTTGGCAGCTGGCAAAGCTGCGAATTGCTGACTGCAGACAAGAGGTTCCCTTTTTCTGTAGGAGCCGAGATACGCAGGTTTGGAAATAAAATGTGTATGGACTGTATGGACTTGCAGTGCACCGTATCATTAACAGGCAGTTTTTTTTTATTTTTCAGTAGTTTAGCCCTGAAACTGTAGAACCAAAGAAATGAGAAGCCTAATTCATGCTTGTGCAAAGGGTTCAAGAAAAAAGCCAAGGAGCTATAAGGTATTTCTGTCTCTGGTTGGTGTCTCAGATCTGTTGCATGCCCTGCAGTGGCTGCAGTGTCCTCGCAGCCTTGTCCCCATGCAGTTGGATTTTCTAGTGTGAATTGTTCCTGGATTTGCAGAGAACAAAGCATTACTTGGTCCGGGGAGGGTGTCACTGATACCGCACATGGCTGCGTCTCTGGTTGCTGCTTTAGCCTTGCCCTCGTGCCGTCCCTGACGGCTGGAAGGGATGTGAGTTTTCCTCCTCCTTTTTGTAGATTGCAATATCTATTAATCAACATTCTTGGGTCTTCCTTCATCGCCAAAACTCACCTGAGCCCCTTAGCTAGAAGAAAACTCTGTCAACTCCCCATGTAAACTGAGCCATCCCTGCTGTGAATAGTGCTGGAATTTTATTTATTAAGTAAAGACTCTTGGATTTCTAGCTTTTGCTTTGGAATGGCAGCCGCGAAATGCTACCCTCCGCTGCCTGTCCCTGGAGAAAGGCAGCCTGGAGCGGAGCAGGCAGCGCAGGGGCAGGGGTCAATCTCATGATATAGGTGGCCCAACCGCAGCTGCATGTCGAAGGCACACTTTTAAAAGGAAGGAGTATCTTCATGGGGCTTAGCACAAAGTCCTCCACGCCAGGGAAGAAACATATGCTGAAGGAATCAGAAGGGAGAGACAATCTTGGTTGCCCTCCTCCTGTCAGCACTGTACAATTCCGTAGTTGTACCTTTGCATCTGTTACATTTAAATCCTAAAAACCCAAAACTTAAATAATTTCTGTGTTAGATGAAGGCATGGCAGAAACTCACTTAATAGTTTTGTGGGATTTCATTTTAAGTAGTTAACTGTAAATACTTTGAAAATCATAATGCTTACAATTACAATGTGAATGAAGTTTTAGAGCACTGTGGTTTATTCTTTTTTTCCTTCCTTGTTTTGCCCTCTGTGTCATGGGAACAAGTGTTCTCACTGAGACGGTGGCATTTTCATTATCGTATATATTTCTTTGAAAATTGGGGGAAAAACAAAACAATGCAGCAAACAGTGTGAACACCATCAAGGAACGCTTATCTTTTAATTCTCAGTGCATTAGGAAATATCCCTGGGGAAGCTGTGGGAGGGAGACTTTAAAGTCTCCAGACATTTAGATTAGGGAATTTAAGAATTTAGGGAAGCCTGAAATTAAAAAAAAAGAAACTGGAATGGGCATCATGTGCTTCTTGTAAGTAGGCATATCTAAACATGCTTGCAAGTTACTTGTTAGTGTATATAAAAAAAAACCTTTAAAATTAATCTTTGTTATCATTTTGTGGTCTACTTTCTCTTATCTTATGGTCTTTAGTTGAAAAACATACACAGTTAGGAGCACAATTGACTTCCTTTTTTGAAAGGGCTGTTGTAAAAATAAAGTTATGTGCTTCCACTTGTACAAGCACAGAAATAAGTACAATTGGAACGTAAAAGCAATAAACAAACATTCGCAGTTTGGGCTTCTATTTTTTTGTTGTTTAAAAAATAATTTAAAACAAACTAGGCAACACTCCAGGAAATGATTCTTAAGGTTTTAAATATATTGTTTTAAATTTAGGTGATCCTTCACTTTATTAAGTGGGTGGGGGGAATGAGAAACATTGTTGTAGGTTACCTGTTTATAAACTCTGCCTGCTGTTCTTCCAGAAATAACCGAACGGCACAATTCACATGGGCGCTGTCAGAAAACACATCGTCTAAATCAAAGCTTAAAGCTGAAATTCGTGTTTACCATTTTAACTTCACCTCATTTTACTGTGTTTCTATTCAGATGAAGATGTAAATAAGATACAAAAAAGAAATTGTTGTAGGCCGGATGGGAACCGAGATGCGTAGACCTTTTCCAACACCATTCTTTGTGTCCTGGTTTTGACCTTTGTGCGAATGAGTGCAGGCACAGTCGCTGAAAACTCCCTTGTCACGCTGCGTACAGTTTATGCTTGGCTCTTCACGCTGGCTGAATATCTTCACAATGTCTGAAGGTGAGCCACACACACCAGGGATGGTTGCTATAGTCTGAGAAGCCATGGCCTTGAGGCACCTGGCTCAGCCTGCTGCTGAGTCCTGGGTTTGGTTGGCTGGGTTAATAAAGTCGGGTTGCCAATATTGCCTGTCCTCCCGAGTTGGAAGCATTTCCTGGTGTTCTCCTGCCTGTTTGTATCCATGTCTTTTCCTCTTCCAAACACAGGCTTTGTAGCCAGAACTGTCATTTTGTAAAGCCCATTTTCAACGCCTGGTTTATGACCAGAGGTACTATGTATCACAGTAACGAGTCCCAAGCCTCACAGATTTTAATATGTTTGAGGATCTGGGTCTACGAGAACCCAAATAGCGAGACATTATAGTCATTGAGGGTGTCTGTTAGGAACATAAAAGCACAAATGGCGCTTGGGTTTCCACACAGCCTTCTGCACACCCAATCGTTTGATTTGTGCCCTTACTCATCGGCCGTGCATCTGCAGACTTTGCAGGATATTTGCATTCTTTACATGTTAAAGCTCTGGCTTTTCCCTTGAATTTTTCCATTAGAAAAGCATTTTACATTCCTCTGACATCTGCAGTCTAATATATGTTATATATAAATCTGGATTTATTGGAAATGTCTTATTTTTCAACTTCTCTCAGAGCATTTATTGGAGAAGAGACATTTGGCACGACGGGCTGTGATGCAGTACAACTGTGTTTTATCTCGCACTGTTTTCAAGAGAGCAGATTTCTCTAGAGAAGCACGGTTATCTCCGGTAAAGATTTACTGTGTTTGGCACAGCTCGGTACCAGACTGCAAACCCCGCGAGATGGAGGCACTGTGAGACCGTCATACCCAAGGCCACAATTTTCTCTCTCTCTGGGAGAATTTTTAATCTGGGCCAGCACTTCATTTTGGGGTTTGGCTCAAGAGTGGAAGTGGAGCTGCTCTCTAATTTCTGAATGTTAGATGGTGACCCGGTTCTTGGATGTTCACTGTGTGGACATGTTGCTTTAGTTTAATAGGAGGCTGTCAGGAAAAACAAGCAGCAAGGAAACGTCTTGGGGTGAGCCACCGGCATGTCTGGTGCTGGGATGGGACAATGGCAGGACTGGTGGCTTGGAGGAGCCTGGCTCAACCTCAGACTGTGTTTGCAGAGCTGGTGTGGGTGAGCAGGAATTCAAAGAACAAAGGAGGTCTGGCTAGATTATAAGGGACTCCTTTCTTTGGAAATTTGGAACTATTTGAGAGATCTAAGTTAACACAGGTGTCAGTTTGAATGTTTTGAAGAAACCAATACTGCCTGGTTTACGATAAAGGTGTGGTAGGACACACAAGTAAAGTAGACTGCTGTTTAGTTTGTTTGTTTGTTTGTTTCCTCTCTAAAGAAAGCCTTTCTCATAACCTGGTTATAAGTGATTGAAAACCAAAGGCTGTGACGTAGAATGAAGGATTGCTCCTGTCACCGTGAGAAAACGGGAAGAACTGTAGGTACCAAATTCTGGTGGGGATTTGGGGGAAATGGGCTTTATACACAGAGCACAGGATTTCAGAATATGGTCTGATGCTAGGAAAATCGTGTAATTTCCAAAGTAAAGATTCCAGAAAAGACTTCCGAGAGGGAACATTAATGAAATAATGATGCAGCTGGTACAAAAGTGAACTGAAATCAACTGAGCAGTGACTGGGGCCTGGAAGAGAGGAATGATTTTTTTCCTAAACTCACACTTCACACTGTTACAAGCATCTTCCTCGCTCTCCCAAAACTCACTCTGTAACTCAGATCTCCTGGTAAACACTTCAGAAGCCCCACTGACTTCAGTGGCATTTCCTCAGGTGTTTCTTAAGTGTATGCTTCAATTTTCAGAGCGTGGCCCATGGTACTCAGCTTTTGTTCACGAGTTCAAGTTCTAACCTCTAAATTAATTGCCTTTTAGCTGGGACAGGGATTTGTTGTAGCAAAGGATTTTAACAGAATGGGACAAACTGGGTGCTCCCTGAAGAGTGCAGTCTCTTGAGACAGGCTCGTGCTTCATCCCACAGCTTCATTACCTTGTTACGATATGTTGCCCATGTGGCAGATCTTAACTGTGAGGTCTTTGTTGTACAAACCAGCATCTTACCAATAAGTCTTGTGTAGCAGTTTCTTAAACCCTTAATTTAACACAGCAAAGAACCCGAGCTCTGAAAGAAGCACACAGTCAAGTAGCTCTTCCCAGACATTATTAGCTATTTTTTTCATAGGCCTGTGCTGCTGGAACCCTTCAATTTGTTCCAGAGAATGCAAATTAAATGAATTTCTTTATAGGCCACTGAATGCTGCTGGATTTTTTGTTTTACAAATTAATTCCTAAAAATTCCAAACTGCTTCCTCATACTGAGCCTGCAGGACTGCGATAGTTGATGTAACCTGATGTGAGGGAGGAATCACCTTTTTTGTGTCCAGTCCACTTCCAGGTGTCTTTTTCCTTTGTGGGTCACCATGATCTAAGTGCACAAGTTAAAAATAGGTTCTGCAGAGCCCGTTCCAGCCAAGGACGCCTCTGCTATGAGTATATAGTATCTGAGTGGCATGGGAACCCAAAAGACATTGATGTATGGTTTTCCTAAGAGCTTGGTACAGCTCCCTTTGGCAACCGGTTAGGTGGGAGCATGACTGACCCGTTTGCAGTGATACGAAAGCTGTAACCTATATCTACAAATTAAAGTTAAGGATTTATGAACCTTGGAATATTTTACCCATGCCTCTGAACTGCCAAGTGTAACTATTCTGGGCTGTAACCCAAAACATCGTTTACTGAAATTCCACTGCTTTAATGATGACTTTTTTTTTTTTTCCTATAGAAAACAATATGAAACATTCTGCCATCCAAACATAATTACATTCTGCATCTGGAATTTGTTGATGTTTCCTTTTGCTGCTCATATACATTCAGTTCAGTGAAATGGTTAGTGAATGCCATCGTGTCCTAGATGTTGATTACTGTCAGTTGTTACAGCCCTTGCATGACACAAGAGAACTGTTGGATGGTGAATTCCACGGGTCGCTGTGTGGAACGCTCTCCTGTCCTTTCTCTCAAGAAGATTTGAAGAAGTAGGTCACTCAGGCTGAAAGATATCTTGGGAATGAAGATGAAACCATTTGGATGTACATCGCTCAAGACGGTCCACATCCTGTGTGCACAGGCAGTGAGCTTCCTGCAGCTCTCAGTCAGCAGGGATGCTGGAACTGGAGTGGAAAAGGCACTTAGATCTGCACTTAGATCTGGGTGGATCTCTCACAAAATGGTTGGTGGTGCTGTGGATACTGACACAACGGGAAGATGCTACAACCTCTTGCTTGCCAGTGCCTTTAGGAGAACCCTAGGCCTCCCTGCTCCCCTTTCTGCCCAGTATGGAAAGGGCTTTGACCCAGGGCTAAGAAAAGAGCTCGTTCTCCATGAGAATTAGTGTTCAGTCTTGAGAGGTGAGCTGCTGCTTGTTCTTTGTTTCCAGATTTAAACATGTGGTAGCGTATATCATGAGTTCTTTCATCCCAGGATGATCTATGGCAACTGGGGAGGGTTAAAAGGAGGCATGGCTGTCAGGGACAGAGGCACCAAAGCCTTCAACACCTCAAGAGTTGTGTTGTGAAAAGCTCTCTGGAGGCAATGGCAGGCTTTCAGGTAACCACAAAATGAGCTCTGAAGCCAGCCTTTAGACGAGGGCAGAGGTAATCCACAAACGTGGCCCTGGTGGAGTACACAGGCAGTCTAATTTTCTCTGGTTCCTGCTATGGTGGGCAGAGCAAGTGGATGTTTTCCAGATGTTTGGAGAGATGTATTTCTGAAATCATGTAGGAAAACAAACTACCACATGAAAGGACGTCAGTGCCAGGAAAGTGAAGGAGAATGGCATGCATTAACAGTGCTTACTCCTTCTCTTTCTCTGTTCTTGTACTCCGAGAAGTGGAAGCTCGTGCTGATCAAGAAAGCTGCTCTGTACTAAACCTGTAGCTTTACAGGTCATCATCTGGTGAATTTTCGTCAGATGGATTTAAGTAGGTTGTGCACAAGCAGTCCTCATACAGCCTCTAGGCATCTCCACCTGTGGGGATGCCACAGAAATAGCAGAATTCGGAATCTGTATGTGTTTTATTTCTTTTTTAGTTAGCCTCATCCCCAGAGCATCTCCAGCAGAAGCCTCCCATGATGAGGATGGGACTGAAGCAGTGCAGGAAGCAGAAGATCATCAGACAGCCACTGTTACAAGTCTGATCACTGTATATTTAAGCAGCTGTTCTGTTTAAACAGGAGAAAAAACAAGGGAGCAAAAATGATTTGATACAATTCCATGGAAAGAGACATTTTCACAGGTTGCATAAATTTCAGCAGACCTAAGCTTCCTCCAGCTCTAAAGGACTCTCCAGCCTATCTAGCTACAGTGGAAATTAGGCTGGACCTCGGGTCGAATTGTGTGCGGATCCTACGTGAAGGGCATTTGCTCTGGAACACATTAAACCGATGTGGTCATCAGCTGAAAACAAGCAGTTCCGTGAGAGTCAGAAAACCCAGGCTGCTTCCTCCTTTTTGCCTGTGCGATTCAGTGGTTTCGGGGCATTCCATGTGTGTGTCTTTCAGCATTTTACAATGAAGATCCCTTTCAATCAGAGCTTTTCTGAAAGTAATTTGGCAAAGTTTAGCTACGTGCTTCTTGCCTGAGAGCTCCGGTTCTGACCGTGCGTGCTTCGCTCTGTCTGTCATCAGCAACCACTTTAACCTGAGGTGAGGACACAGGCTCTGAAATCCCCCCAGGCTATATTTGTTAAAGCAAGATGGTGAAAGGTGAGGGAGGCAGATTACAATGCGTGGAATGAAACCCAAGGGAATAAATGCACCTTAGACTTCTATTGTGCTTTTACAAAACCTAGAGAGACAACTTCCTAATTACCTGCTCAGCAATAGATGTTGAGATACTCCCTCTCCTTCCAGCCAGTGGAAGTTTAACCAGAGCTGCCTGTCCAGGAGCAATCTCTTCAAGAAAGCACGGCAGGACTCACAGAAGCAATTCCAGAAAATATTTCGGTGGGGCAGTGCAGGGGTGTTAGTCACTAGTCTGTTATCCCAGTGGACTGCCCCCATTCTGGCAGCCCCTGTGCCGGGTGAGGATTGTCACACCTTCCTTCTCCCAGCTGCCAGGCTTTGCAGGATACCACCGTCCCAACTCGCTCTGCAGTCATATCTTGCTCTCTGAGAGTACTCCTACATCATCTTTTCAGTTCATGAGCATCGTAACATCGCCGTGGCTGGAAAGGAAGGGTATTTGGGGGAACACGAAGCACAAGTCCAGGGTAAGAGCTGGGACAGGTCACTATGTCCTCTCATCATCTCTGTGAATTTATAAACAACCATTTCAAAACACAGTAACATTTTTGTGTGGTTTGTGTTTCTCCCATCCTGTTGGAAGGCTGTGCCAGAATCTTTCTGCACCTTTTTCTAATTTCTGGTAGAAATTTATTAATAGCTGGCTTCTATCCATTGCTTGTTGTGCAAATGTTTTCCTTCAGATTAGATGGCTCTTCTTCCTGCTGTTTGCTCTTCTGATTTATTTACAGAGAGCCTTGTGTACCTCCTCTCAACCTCATTTCCGTGGTATCTTAAAAGGTGCGTCTTTGCAGTGCCTGAGGGAGCAGTGCGGGGAGTTCTGAGCCACTGATTCCAGGTGATGTGGAACGGGCTATGTGTGGCCTTTGCAGCCAGGTCCAAAAACCTGTCCATGCTGCGGGGCTTGGGTTTGTGTTCCCATCCGGCTCAGACGCAGCCAGCTTGAGCGAAGGGAAGATAAAGATGTGAAGATGAAAATGTTGAAGTTGTATCCTGAGTCTCCTCCTGCCATATCACCTCTTTGATTCGGCCAGGGTGTCTCAAAGCTTTGAAGCAAATGTTCACCAACCTCCCGCTGCCTTTCTGAGGCTGCAGGTTGGTTAGCGACATGAAGCAGACGGATAGGATCATATTGAGATTGGTCGTTCAGCACTCAGACTGCAGCAAACTAGCAACTACTTGGTGGGATGTAAAACATGGAAGTTATTAAAGTGAAATAACATCTCTTTCCATTCTGAAATTTACTAACCATATGGGAAGTTTTTGGGAATAACTCATACGTATCAATTTAGTGCTTGCCAGGAAGTCTGCCTGGTTCAGAAATTCTTCGGACAGACCAGCGGTTACCCTCTCCTGTCTCACGTGGAAAGATTTTCCTTGTGTCCTTTACAAGCACTTGACACTGCAAACAGCGTGCTCACGGCAACGATTACATGTTAATGTAGGTTAATAGAAGTTCATGTGTCTGAACCTTGAAATGCTTAGCTCTCCTTTTCTGTGTCGCTTGACAGCTTTATTGCTGCAAATACTAGGAGAAGCCAGTTCAATATGCTGAACACTATCAAAAGATTTTTCTTTATGGTCTTAAGAGGGCTTATCAGTAATTCCTGGCTGCATAGTCTTTGAAAACTATAATGTTACAGTGATTTTTTTTCTTTCTTCTTTAACACATGGTTTATTTTTAAATAAAGGCATTCTGAGACAGATGGGGTTATTGTTAACTCTTCCCCTTCCCAAGGTCTTTTAGGGAAACTGCAGATTTGACACAGTTGCTTTGTTTTGTCAGTCTCTGGCAACTACATTGAATTATTCAATTTAAAAAATTACCTCAAGTGTGTGAAGAGTTGAAATGTTTCCTTGTGAAATTTCTAAAATGAAACTGCAATTTGCGGTAGCAATTTGTTTTGAATTTTTTATAGCGTTTCAAAACCAAAATGAAATGCTTCAGAAGGACTCAACCCCAAACCAGTATACCAAAGACAGCTTTTTGCCTTCAAGTTTTACTTGCCATGAGTTAAAAATACTACTTTTATTGGAACTTACTATGTGTTTCTAATCCAGAATGACCAATTAATGAGAAAAAACCTGTCACCCATCACTGCTCCAGGTTTGGGCTGTGGGTCTGAGCCAGCTGGGACGCATCTGTCGGCCCATGGACTTGTGGTCACCTACAAGCCTTCATCCCGACTCCTGTCATCTTGCTGGGATGTGCATTCCCCCTTGAGCTGCAGGTTCACCAAGGGCAGGAGCCGTGTGCTGACAGATCCTCAGTTAACATAAATTGTCGTAAGTCTGTTCAAGGCAGTGATGTGTGATCTGCGTTAGCTATCGGCTGGGTAAAGGCGAAAGGCATTGCTGAGAGCTCAGGGCTCCATTTGGGAGGGTTGAGGGAGAACTGAAGAAGTTTTACTGTCATTCCCTCCACCAAGCACGGTTCCTAGCTGGCCAGTACTGCATTAATCTGAAGGTTGGTGACTGTAGTGACTGCTCAGTCACCTTTTGTTCCTTTGGTAGTTTGTTAGTTCTCACTGAGGATTTGCAGTAGTAGTTTGCATCATGAAACACATCGTTTTAATTTCTCATCCTCTTCCAGTCTGACTGTCCAACCATCGTGCTCCCGCCTGGAGCTGGAAATCACTGGGATGTGCTTGTACGCCTGTGACAGGAGGGAGAACCCCCGTCAGGGCTGGGGCTCTGCTGTGGGGGATGCTGGCTGGCAGCGAGGGAGTGATCTCTGACAGAGTGAAACCACCCACTGAGGAAAGGCACAAAGTGGACTGAACCCCGTGGAACTTCAGCATATGCCCGTGTTTCACCCTGTCCCCTGAACAACCACCACCTGAAGCATCTGCTCAGCTCCCTTGTTAGGACACAGTAACGTGACAATTCATCTAAGCGCTGCACTGGAACACACGTTTCAGTTGCTGTTTCTGCCGCCCTGCTGACAATCAAAGGGATACCTGATGCAGCATCAAGCCGCAGATGATGAGTCAGGCTGTGTGAGCGATAAACACCCTGCCCTGGTGCACAGGAGTTGTCCAGAATTCCCAGTAGCAATGAGGAGCTCCAGGAAAGTCTGGCAGGCCAGACCCACTGTCTTTGATCTGGCCTGTGTGTTATTTGTCTAATACTTTTGCCTTCATCTGCAAGGTTTGAAACCTGCCTTTGAAAATGATGCTGTCATTTCAAAAAGTGCTTGTTTGCAAAGGGGATTTTTGATCTCTAATTTTTTTTTAAAGCTTCCCTTCTTTTTTTCTATGAAAAATTAAAGTTATTAGCTTTTCACTTGAATTTCTCTTTTTTTCCATCCCTCTTTTTGTCTTCTTCAGTTTACCCCTCGATCCCTAGTGCTTATGATTAGTGCATGGAGATGCCCAACAGGAGATCCGCAGCCCTGTGCCACGTGTCCCCACCACAGGGTCCTGCCACTGCCACCCAGCAGGTCCTAGTGGGGCTCCCTGAATGAGACATGTCAACAGGTCATGCTGAGACATTTCCCCATCCCAGTGACTTTTTCACTCGCAAGACAGGGCAACTGCTAGAGGGATCAATACACGTTAGATGTAGCAACTCATTGCATGCACACAAGCTTTTTAAAGTTAAGGGATATTCACCCTTGCTGCGATACTGGGACTCTCATCCCTGGTTTATGACCACAGCTATATCCATATCGAAGCACAAATATCATGTATATGTTATGAATTATCTGCAGCACTGTTCTGCTCTTGAAGTATATAATGAATCTCTGCATCGCTTTTTGATTCTTTCTACATCTCTACTCAGATTTCATCCCTAGAATAAGAACAAAGAGTGTATGTTACATATAGCTGCAAAAATATCTAAGTAGAATAGGAAAATAATTTAACTGAATATTGATATGACTGGGATGTATAAAGAAGCTATAGTTGTAAATATGTTTCTAGGCAACCAGAATATTTCTGTTAACAGCCACTGGAAATCGCTGTGGACAACTTGGTTCTGGGCTGTCTGGAAAAAAGGTGACTTGAAAGTTCTGTGTTCTCGCTATCTGAAAATTTTAAAAATCCTTCATCCAAGCTGAGCACCGGATAGCTGAAACATTTGAAATCAAGCAGTTTCTGTGAAAATATGAGGTTGGTTTTACAAAATGGCTACACTGATCTGAGAGCAGCTGCACCAAGGCATGGGATCAGCAGGAGAAATTAAAAGGTTGCAAAACCGACTGTAAATTTTTATACCTGCTCTAGTTTCAAGGAATATTTTAGATTATTGTAATGTCAACGGGGAAAAATACATTTCTGCTTTATACAAAGTACATACAGAGTCCAGCTCACAGGCAGAGAAGGAGGAACTGTTTGAGCCAGGAGTTATATAGAAATTTTTTCTGTGTTTCTGTTCAGACACAGTTAAAACCCTCTGTAAGGCAGTGGCTCCCACTGGGGGCTTCACACTGCGGAGAGGGGAGCAGTGGGAGGGCGATGGTGGGGAGAACATAATGTTCTACTGGTGCTTTGTTTCTGTAGACCAAAAAAGTGCAACGTGACCTGAAGTATATGAACTGGGCAGTTTCTACATCTTTTGCAAGTTACAGAACTGAAAGTATCAAATCCTTTGTGTATTCATCTCTTTTTAGATTTGGTGAACTGAAGAGCTCTGTACAGAAAGGTGCTGAGTGCATCGTCTCCTTCCAAGTCCAGGGTCTGCATGGGTCTCAACTCTATTCCAAATCCATCCTAGCCTTGGAATACATTTAAATATTTTAAAAATAACTCTCTGAACTTCTTGGTTTCTTCCTCTTCCAAAAGCACAGGCATCAGTACTTACTGAGATCAGGGCTGTAGCCAAATAAATACGTTCTTTCTATTCCATGAGCAAGCCATGCTTTTGAGATATGATGTTCCCAGAAATAGTAGCAGACTTTTCAAAATTAAAAACCTCTGGTTATTTTCTTTTAATTTATGCTTCTCTGTTAACAAATACCTTGTTCGATTAATTTTAAATGTTGTGTTTCTGGAATGAAAATAGAATATTGGCTTTTAATTCTGTATGCCTTATTATTGCAGCTTATGAGAAGGCTGAGAGGGTTTTGGTTTTTTTGGTTTTTGTTTTTTGGTTTTTTTACAAAGACTGGATTGTTTTAAGATCATTGTAAAGCCAAATGTTTAAATATTGACCATTTTAACTTACTTCCAGTGCTCTGCAGTAATTGGTAGAAAGCTTGAATCTTTTTCTACATCTTCTTAAAAAGTCCTTAGTTGATGGAAAAGTTTTATGTCAAAATCTTGGCTAGCTGTTAGAACAGTGTACAAGCCCTTGTGGAAATACCTTGCATTCTGGGATTTCTCTGAATTGTGATATTATTTTGAGCTAGTCTGACTTTTCCGATAATGAAATGAAAAAGAAAACTGTAGACAATTTACTTGCCATGAGAAGCCATGCAGAAGTAGGATCCAGGATCTGGGTATATTTTGGTTAACAGCTGGATTGTGGCTAATACAAAGGATATGAGGAAGGAGAATAGATGTCAAGTATTTGTATAGAATGGTCTGGAAAGTGCCTTAGATTTGAATGTTTCTCTGAATTTTGGGAAAATGTAAATCTCCACCTGAAGTTCATGGTTGGCATTTGCTTTAAATACAGGAGGTTCTGTCCATGCTGCACATGTCAGCAATTGTAATAATGTTGGTTAACTGGGATCCTAATCTGGCACTGAAATTTTCTCTTGATCAAAAAATTGCTCTGAGCAATTTCATGTACGTGGAGTTGTCTGAAAGCAACTTTCATCTATCACAAGGGCCAGATCTAACGGTTTTTTCAACTTAACCTTTTTAGTTTCACTGTGCTAAGGAGTAAAATCAGATTTTCCATCAAGTGAAGTCTAGTTTTAGGGTATGCTACATTCTGCTTTTGCTTGCCTGCAAATATTTTTGGAGTTTTTTCTTAGATGGGTTATGCATGATCAGTTGTAAGAAAAACACAGGTATTTGCATTTCTATTCTGCTTCCAGATCTTAAACTTGTCCTGAAAATTAAAGAGTTGTGGCTTGTTTTTTGGTTGTTTTTTTGTTTTTGTTTTTTTGGTTTTTTTTTTTTTTAATAAATACTTTTATAGTTATTTGAAAAGCCTGGAACAAGGAATGAATTACAAATATACATCAGATGGGATAAGACTGGTAATTTTTCCTGTGTGGTGAAAAGAATTAGAAACCTTTGAAAATTTTTGTTCAAAGCTTTTAATTGGTATTTAAAGTGTTTATCGGTACTTTACTGACAATTAGTGTCTAAATTTGTCAGCTCGTATGGCGTAGCTGCAGCGTCTTAGATCAGGAATACATTCTGTTTTCTATCCAGCTGGTTTCCTGTAAAGTGCTGAATTATTCTAGCTTTTATGGGTCATTGTTAAACATGGCAGGAAGGGTCATTGTTAAAAATGTTTTCAGAACTTTGATAACCAGTTTATCAACTGATTCACATGTTTAATCAGTTAATAGGTTTTCCTTTTCAGTGCATGGGAATTTCTGTGTTTATCTTAACTGAGCAACTGTTTCTACAGTGGAAAGAACTGTAGTTGACTGATAATCTTTTCAAATATGTGGCGTTTGCTCTTGTGATCCAAGTTATATGGCCAGATCCTGCACTCTGACTTGTAAGTCAGCATTCACAGGGAACAGTCCGCCAGAATAAAGTGCAAGGGTTTACACGGGAATGAAACCCCCAAATGGTCTGGTATTCTGCAGATACAGAGCATGGAGCTAGAGTTGTTAGGTAGTTTATGAGAAGGCTTTTAAGGGCATTTGGGTATTTAAAAAAGATGGACTGGTGCTTTTGAGAATTTCACTGGGTGGTTAAGTGCCAAACATCTGTGGTTCCTCCAATATTTGGTCAAAAGTTTCTTACCAGGATACTTTCTCACCAAAAATGCTGATGTGTCAAAAGGTGCACATTTAGCATGAAACACCTCCAGGAGCTGCCATCCCCTGCCTCTCCAGTGACCTGTTCTAGGGCTGCACTGCCCTTCTTCTGAAAAAGTTTTTCCTCATGTCCAATCTGAACCTGCCGAGATGCAGTTTTGGATATTGCCCCTTGTTCTATCGTGTCCCAAATGAGCAGTTTGGCTCTGTTGTCACTATAATTTCCCTTCGAGCAGGGGAATTCAGTGTAGGCGAGTTCATTGTAGGCTGCTGTTAGCTAGCCTGTTACTAAATCACCATCTCTCCATCACACCAAACAGCCAGGCCACGCTTCAGATGAAGCCCAGTATGCACTTTGCCTTACTTGCCGAGAGCACAGTTGGCTCATATTCAGCTTGCAGATAGGGGTTTTTTTTTTCTGCCATTCCCATTGTAATAACGCTACTCTGCTCCTCTGTTTATAAACAAACTTTAGGCCAAGCAGAGCTGTAAACTTTATTTTGCCTTTTTTTTTTTTTTGAAATAAATTCAATGATGTTTGTTTTCTATGTAAAAAGCAACTTGGCATGAAATCATACACAATAATAAAGTTGCAAAATTTGAGTTGACATAACATTTATCTGCCTTGAAACTGCAGATACTTAGAGAGCCCTGCAACACTCATCTGGGTTCGTTCAAGAACAATATTCATACAATCGCAGCAGCTTCTGGGAACTGGCATCATACTTGCTCATGTGAGCAAGAGTTAGCACCTTGTTTTATGTGACCTGGTTTCTTTCTAGATATCTTCATTCCAGTTGCTGCATGAAGGAAATGTGTTTAGATGAACACAAGTGGGAAGTAAAAACCCAGGTTATGCTGGAAAACCCAGACATGGAAGATTTATTGGTATGCCTCGGACTGAGAAAGACACAGAGATGTTAATAGAAAGTCAGCCCAGCTTGACGGACTCAGTTTCACACATTGTGGCTCACATCTCAACTATAAAGACATTTCTAACTTCCTCCTGTGAATATCACAGAGGTGAAATGGAGGATTTCACACTGGGGACTGCTGCTGGAGAGGCATGGCTGGAAGATGCAGCTGGGCCTGGTTATATACCATGAAATACATCTATCTGGAGCCTGCCGGTGCAGATTTGTGTTCAGCCAGGGCAGGACTGTACTACCATCTGAAATGATCTGCTGCTTTGTCAGCTGATGGGATGGAGAATGAGCAGGGAGGAGGCTGAAGGGATTTATTTTTTCCTGTGGCCACCAAAAAGCAGGAGGTGATGGGAGAGGAGCAACAGGATCTTGTGGATGTGGGCAAGAAGAAAGCGGAAGATTGGGTTAAACCCCTTGGAAAACTTGTGTTGATGCAGCCACTGTTTAATATGGAGCATTAATTCAGTGTTTTATTTGATAAAACAGAACTTCCTGAGCCTCGAGCAGGTGCCAGCCTTTGAGAAGCGTTGCTCCATATTTGCCTGGGGATATTTAACTGTGGATATTGAAAAACAGCGATATCAACCCTGCTTACGGTGTCTGAACATTTACCTGTTTTAAAAAATATTTTATCAAAAAGATGCTTCTTTTAAAAATATTGCTGTGAAATACAGTGAAGATAAATTGAATGTGGCATTTGAAACTTTTTTTTTGTCTATTTTCTGTTCTGTTCTACTAAAAAACTCTTTGTTGGAGAGTCAGAAACAAATAAGATCTTCCAATTTGTTGCTGAAACTTTCTGAAATATAAAACCAATTAATTAGGCACAACCTAAGTGTAGAGCGTAGGCAATTATTAGGGTTTCAACAGCAAATAATGCAGCCCATGAAACATTAGACTTATTTCCTTCTCGTTTAAAACACTGTAACGCGTTTCGCCCCAGCTAAATGTGCTCTTGAGCTTTTGTGTCAAAGTGAATCATGATCTAACACTCACCAGATTAAATCTAAATGTTCCAGTATTTCCTTTCTAATTCTGGCTCTTCCCACTATGATAATATTATTTGTCTAGTCAGTTATGTGCAAGTGTGAATGAGAAGATGTGATTTTTATACGCGCACAAACCTCCGCGGAAGGATTGCCCAAGGAACTCGTCTGCCGCCGACCGCCCTCCCTCCTTTTGCAGAAAAGAACAAAACCCGAGTTGATAATTAGGTAAAAAGCATCATAAGATCCATGTCCATAAGGCCAGCGTGGCCCAAAAGACTTTTATTTGTGTGAATTTCTGGTACAGATGGTAAAGATCCCGGCTAGTTAATTGGTTGCTAAGCTACCCGGGGAGAGCATGTGGGTTAATGCGGGCGGCCCGGCGCGGCCTGCTCAGCCGAGCGGCCCTGAGTGGAAGCGACAGGCCCGGCCGGGCTGTCAGGAGCGGCTGACACCGGCGGCCCCCCGCCCCGGTGGGGTTTTTGAACATTTTTTG